>NC_090241.1:40066273-40231273 GCF_024489055.1 Chanodichthys erythropterus
ACATTTAGAGGCAAACAGACGCACAGTGCAAACTCCGGAGATGGTTACATCTACAAAGAAGACACCGACAAAGAGAAAGTGTGCCCGAACGACTTATTTCCTTGGAGGCAATGAGATCTGCAAGAATACTTTTCTGTTTCTTATGGGATGAGTTTCCATTAACATCAAAGTTTGTCATTTTGTGTTCATTCTAAGAACACGTACACGTTTTCTCATGTGTCTATTGTTATTAGCTAGCTCAGGACTGTCGTTTTAATTGTAATCGTTAGCATTGTATCACTTGCCAAAAAACCCCATTACTATAATGGGCTTTTAGATGGTAATGTTAGCATCTGCTATTAATTTGAATAATGCTTCAATTGCTTGAATTGACTGGTGTGAATGACTTAGCCCACGTAAACCTGCCAGTTAGCATTCTTGAATTGAATGTGATGCTAATCATTTTAGCTAGTGGTGGAGGAAGTGCTACATTCTTAACAAGGATTTTCTAACGTAATGGTAAATGTATCAGATTAAATTCCTACTTAAGTAAAAGTATCCGTAGCCGTAAAATGTGCGTTATAAGTCAAAAGTAAAAGTATTTATGAAGAGTTTAATGTACAGGATTTTTTTAAATCCTTTGACTCAATAATTTGACCTATAATTTGTACAATGCATTCTGATATAGGTGACAAGATGCCTGTTAGCATGATGTTAAACGTTTTTTCCTTGTTTTTTCTCCTTTTTTCAGCATTGGCAAAGACACCCTGGCTGATATAGTCAAACACTATGAGAAGAATGGCGCAAGACCACGTTTGAGGAAGAAGCACTCACTGCCATGTCCGCCAGCCAGGTTCATCAGGCCTGAGGATATCAACAGAGTTGTGGACTTCATAAAAAACTATGCAGAAGACAATGCCATCATGCTGCCTGGCCGACAGCCTGGGCATAAGGATGACTGCTTTTCTGTGTTTTGGACCATTCAGGCCCAATATGCAGTGAAAGAGAACTCAATTCAGTACTCGCAGAGGATTGTACCTGGATCCTCAATATTACATCCATAATGCCTCCTCCATCCTTATCCCCTTCCTTGGAGGCACCAAGAGAATGTTCTGACCAACTGAATTACTGTGTGGCATTAGAACTCTAAAGCAACCCATTTTAAATATTTTAAGCAGACAGTAAGGACAGCTGAGAACATTACTGAAACCTTTGTCCCAACAATCCAAGAACTCTAGCATTTACAAGGCCCAAGAGGACTCAAACCACATTTTTGCAATCATTGCTGAGTAGATAGATACTGGCCAGGCCAGGTCATCCAGACTTCAAAATAACTTCTTCCCCCAAGACGTAAGACTCCCTTGACCAATGCGTTGTGTGGCTGGACAGGGTTTCAGAATTCATAACTCAGAGTGACTTCATTAGCCAGCATGTCACTTTCACAAGGATTGTTTAACAACTGCAATAATTCCATAGACTATTGCAAAATGGCATCAATTCCCAAAAACCTATCTATTCTCAACACAATCATTGCATTTATTATGTATACTATGTATTCTGTACTATGTTCTGCAATGTCCTATGTGTATTATGGTTATAGGCTTAAAATCCCAAACAGTTTTATGTTAAATTTGCACTAGGATCTCTAAGAGAAACAAAGTTTTGTTCTCTCATGTACTGTAAATACATGGTTGACAAGAAATGACAATGGCAAGAAATGTTGAAATGACTTGACAGCACCTTTGGACAAACGAATGGAAGTAGAATGTGTTACTGTCAACCACTGAGATATTCATGATTCATAACAAGCCTCAGTTCTAAAATACACTGTTCTCAGCTTTAGAACAGACTTAAGAAAATGATAATAAATCTGATGCTGAGGAAAATTGCCCATAATGAAATTCCATTAAACTTGCCTTCCTCACGATGGGACTGCCATCATTAATGAGTTGTGCTAGCATCATGGCAACATTATGATCAATGGTGGTAGAATGATCTGTTCTCTCAGCAGAATTCCCCACAAACGTACCCAATGCAAACACAGCTGCACACCGCACCTGCCAATGAGACAACACAGAACATTAATGAACCACACAACAGCCATGGTCAGGGTTATGGTGCTTCTATGGTAACAAGGTAGAACTCTGTTTTTTTATTTAAAGATACATATTCTGGAAAGGAATAAACCTGCACTACATAGAAACAGAGAAACCAAGAAATCTATGTAAGGTATGGAATGCATTATAGCAGATTAATGGTCCTGGCTAAGGATCTGAATTTGCAGGGCACTGTAAAGGTAAACCATATATATATATATATATATATATATATATATATATATATATATATATATATATATATATATATATATATATATATATATATATATATATATATATATATATATATATATATATATATATATATATACATACATATACATATATACACACACACACTAGAAAATCTACTACTACATATTCTAATAGTAGAAAATATTAGACTGGGCAACTTTTAGAACCTCTGGTATGGGATCAGACAGGAGACTGTAGAGCTTCTCATGGGCACTATCTCGAACTCCACACCAGCGTGCAGAATCAAAGTTCTGCCAGATTCTGCCCAGACAGATGGCCACCCACTGCCTCAGGAGAGGGTGAGGGTCATTGAGCTGTTCCAGACAGATCGCAATCAGGTTACCCTGCAGACATGCCTCCTAATGGACGCAGAGAGGTCAATGAATAATCAGCAAAAAAAACAAAAAAACTATTTTAATACATTTTTAAAAACTATTCTACTAAATAATTCTGAGAGTACATTCTTGACCCTAATTTTCAAATAATAATATTAATACTACACACACACACACACACACACACACACACACACACACACACACACACACACACACACAGCTATAGTTAACTGACAAGCCACACAATATCGCGTTCAATATCGACTGCGATTCATATCGATATTGAACGCGATATTGCGTGGCTTGTCAGTTAACTACGGCTCTGTCTATTAAATGCCGCTCCATGTGAAAGCAGGTGATGGCGATTTAGTGGTAATCAGGGAACCGGCTTTACTGACGAAATGCACGTGACAAAAGCATTCGATATATTGCCCAGCCCTAATAGATAGATAGATAGATAGATAGATAGACAGACAGACAGACAGACAGACAGACAGACAGACAGACAGACAGACAGACAGACAGACAGACAGACAGACAGACAGATAGATAGATAGATAGATAGACAGACAGATAGATAGATAGATAGATAGATGCTCTGATTCACTCATCATCTTGATCTCCATCTGTTTTTCTTTGTTTCCATCTATATCATACCTGTCCTGTGTTGTAGTTGTTGACAATGACAGCGAGGATAAAGACAGCCATAGTTCGATGCTCAGCCTGGATAAAGAATCGGGAGTCAACAACTAACGATTCATATGTCCAAGACTTCATTTAATTAATAGTGTTCTTTTCACTGCCTGTTCGTGATCTGATTGGTCAAAAGTGCACCAAATTCCAACCACAAACAAAGCATAGTTTGAACTCTGGAAATTAGCACAGCAGATTAAGTAATCATAACAGATTTTGTTTTGAACAAAGTGGAAAATTATTCAGTACCATCTGTATGATACTTACGGGCATGTACGGGTCAGCCAGCACTGACAGGAAGTACTTGTGTCCATTGTCTTTTACAAGATCAGCTTGGCATGACTACAGAAAAAAAGAAAGAGGGAGAGAAAAGCAGGAGGGAGAGTAGGCGAGTGTAAAAGAGAAGGACTTGAAAGAGTGACAAAAATGAAACAAACACCATAATGACTGCTGACAAATGTTTCTTCTGATTTTGCTGCCTGATACAAACTTCTTACATCTGAGTTTTCTCTGAATAAAACACTTACATACTCCTAAAGAAAACTGAACTGCAGCACGTGAGACACTTCACTGATATACCAATAACACAATAACAGACCTTGCAATGACCAGAGAGACAGAGAAAAGCTATTTGTCCCATCTCAAACAGAATGTGTGTTGGAGGATAGCATGGGCAGGGCGGAAAGGGCAAGTTTTACTATCAACTGCTTGTGCTCTCCATTTCATCTGGTGAGTTTTTTAAGTGCCATGTGCTATGGTGAATGGACTGATGACACATACTGATCACTATATAATATAAACAGTTCTGTATATATCTGAACAGTAAAGGTTTGGAGTCAGTACGTTTTTTATAAACTGATTAAAAGTCAAATGTAAAAACTTTTGTAAAAAATTCTGTAAATGCTGCTCTTTTGAACTTAGCGTTCATCAAAGAATCCTGAGGGGAAAAATGTATCACAGTTTCTACAAAAATTCAGCATTGCCATCACAAGAATAAAATGGCTATTCAAAAAGGCAATGGCTACAAGAACATTTCCAAACAGTAAAAGTTTCTACAGACATAGTTGACAGCCTCATTTGTAAGATTAAAACATATGGTACCATAGCAAAACCCCCTTATCCCTATAGGGGATATGACACAGGGATTATTTCAAAACCCAGAAGAATAATTCACCACTGGTTCCCTCAAGATTTTCCTATGGGTTTTTATAATGTGTTTTTTCAATTTATGGTCTTTAATTTTTATTTTTTATTTTATTTTTTATTTTTTTTTAAAGCAGCAGCCTGATTAGCAGCAATGGAGTCTGTCTTGCTGCAGTCTCTGTGAGGGATGTGCATGAATGTTCATCTATCTCTGCAGATGTCTTAACCACTGCTATAAGAGACAGACGGAAAACCACTTTCACTTCCACTGCCCTTCCACTCCACTGTACAAAAATACATTCTGAACATTATTAAAATGATTAAACATTATTATTAAAATGATTTAGTTTAAAAAATAATTTAAATTAGAAATAACATTAACAGATTAATCATTCACTAAACCAGAAATGTGCAAGAAAATATCTACCTTGGATCTACCTTGATTTCATGATACATTTTCTTTTGTTTTAGAATTTAATAATAATAATAATCATAATAATAAAAATAATAAAACAATGTAGCCTTTATAAATCAGTAAAACCACAAAAATGTATTTATATTCTAGTGAACAATTCAGAAATGTTGGAGTTGAAGTTACTTATTCTTCTTCTGAAATTACCTTGACTGACTGAATGTTAACCAACAGCCAAATAGCTACTTAGACATTGTTTAAGCAAACTCATATTTGGTTTGGCTACATTTTTGTATGTGACGCTCACTTTTCACTATCCAATCAATTTCACCATCCATGTGATGCACTATGAAAGTAAAGTGGGATTCTAATGGCAATTTACGCTGACTTTAAGAATTATTAATAGAGTTTGTTTGGATGATAGATGAGTTTTCGAACAGGAACAAGGCACAGGCATAAATGTTTCTGATGTTTATGTTGTACAAATATATTCAAATGTACAATATGACACACTTCTGAGCTCTTAAAGAAGAGCATTTTCATCTGTTTCTATTCATTTTTGGTCTTTCTTTTGGTGAACACTTCTTAAAGCAGGAGTTAAACTGTGCTGAGAGTCTGATCTCTAAATCATATTGATCAATCAGAAATGCACATAAAACACGCGACTGATCAACTCTTAGATTGTGGAAATATTTAAACATTCAGTTTTTTGTACTACAATGGTAGTTTACAAAGTTTACAAGTTCACATTTTTTCCTTTTCTTAATCAAATTTTGTCATATTAAAATACACAAGAATATTATTGTGACTTTACATATTTCAACTTTTCAAATATGCAAATTAGACTGTTTCTAGACATTTTTAATAACCCATCTGACAATTATCAGTTATATTATATTTATTTTTAAATATAATGAAAATTAAAATGTCTACAGTGAAACAAGTAATTTTATGTTTACCACAATATTATGTTTTTTTTTTTTTTATCAGATTGAAGTATCACGTTTGATAGCTTCAATATTTAAAAGCTTTTAGCATCTAAATGTCAATTGTTTAATTGTTCTGAAAATTACAGTATGTGGAATTCTGGTTAAAGCAAGGGATAAAATGCAAAGGATGAAGAGGTTTACATACACTATCTACAGCTAAGATCTTTGCCCAGATGAAGACCAAAAGAGGCCTGAGCTCTCTCGCTGAACTCTGCAAAAGTTTCAACACGTATGGAAAAATCCCCACTGAAAGAGCCTGCAGAGAGCAAAAAGACAAAGTGTGTGAGAGAGTGAGAGAGAGAGAATTTTAGAGGATGACTGTGATTCTTATGCAATTGATTTATTTAGATTTGTTTCTCCTTAACAGGTCTCTTGTATTCAGAATATCATTGTTTGATTGTGTATGTAAATTCTAGCAAACTCTGGTTCTACATAACTATCCATACGTAACATCCAAATTCTACATAAGGCTGGAATGGGCAGCTAGAGTCCTGGAGGGCCAACTATCCTGCAGAGTTGAGCTCCAACCCTGATAAAACTCACTTGGCCATAGCTTTCTAGTAATCCTAAAGACATTGATTAGCTGGTTCAGGTGTGTTTGATTAGGGTTGGAGCTAAACTCTGCAGCATAGTGGCCCTCCAGGACCGAAGCTGCCCATTCCCTACATAATATGTAAGTAAATTGACTGATATATGTATTATCTAAAGGTTATTTAATACAGTTAATTAAGTAGCACTTTAATTTATGTAAGATTTAAAGTAAAAGAAAAATCTAAATAAATGTTAGAGGTGTGTTATCTGCTGTCTCACCAAACTGACGGCCCAAGGGCCCAGGTCCAGAAATCGCCCCAGCAAATCTAGTGCTCTCAGTCTGTGTACCTGACTCAAGAGGACCTAAGAGGAACCAGATGAGAGAAAATGAATCTGATGTTCTGCTCTGTTCCACAGCTAGTGGAGTCACTAGTGGAGTCAGTGGGGAGTGGACGGCAGAGTGTGTCAGTGTTTAACTCTACAGGAGGGCCATGGATGAAAGAGGGCAAACAGATATATTTAATACACCCCACACCAACAGGAATCACCAAATGTCTCACATTCATGCCTACACAAAAGCAGGAAGATAAACATTCCTATACAATCTGGAAACAACTAGTATAATAATTTGTCCAGGTGCTTAAGTTCACACACACTCCCTGTGGGCTGGCACAAGCTAATCACTGCCCACCTGTGTGTGTACATCTGTGGTTAGGGTGGTGATTCATTAATACTTCCATATGTGTCTGTGTTATTGATAAAAGGGGTGGTCAAAATAAGTTTCAGGCATGCAAAATCACAAATATGGTTAACAGGATATGATGTCATTCACCAGGACTTCAACTTGTGAAAGACTAACAAGCTAAAATGTCTCAATAATGGGGGAGGAAGCTACTTACTTGGTGTGTCTGTTTTTAACTTGTGGTATCCTTTATGTTTAAATGCAACAATAATATTAATGACCATTCTAAATTAAATTAATATAATATGATACACAAGGAACCACAGTTTATGTAGGGATGTGGGGGTACATAAGACAATTCTGGGAAATGATGTGTGCGAAAGGAATACTATGATGTATGACTGTCTACTCTAGACAAATTTAAAACCATACTAAATGACTTCACATGCATGATGGGTGCTTGTTTGCATAGTTACAAAGCTCACAGTCTCCCACAAAAGAGAACACTGCTCCAGACCTGCCAAAATCGGCTCGATCAAAGCCCAGCTGTCACATCCACAAATGTCTATATCACAATATGAAATATTAGCATAATGCATGCCCAAAGGCTTTTTTTGAATTGTAGTGTCATAACCATGTCACCGAGATGCTGTGTGTTTCGTTGCGAAAGCATAACCCCTTGGTTTGGCCTTCTAAAAACGGATAAAATTTGGAATCATTGGTTAAGTTACAAAATTAACTTACAACTGTGAAAACTTCTGCTTAAGTAGTGCTTGCAAAACTGGTTCCAATCTATCTGATTGATGATCTGTATCTGACCTTGATCTGAGATTGAACTGATACAATAAAACAACATTGTTAGCTATGTGTTTACAACTGCTTTATAAGCCTTGGAAGCTGAAGCTCATGATTATGGGAAGGTCCGTTACAGTTCTGACACATGCTTGAGGTGTTTGTCAAATCACAACACACTAGGTCAGCTGGACAATCAGCACTTTTAGGAAGGAGGGATTTTGTAGAAACTGGTACTCAGTCAGAGCGTTTCAGACTGACTAGGAATGAAGGTACTACAATAATGTATAGTATGTAAACATTAAAGCATGTTAACCCATATTACTACACCCAATATACAAAATAATTAACTTTTAAAATAGCATCATCTGACCCCTTTAAAATTGTTAGTTTTGTTAAAAATAATAATAATAATAATAATTAATTAATTAATCAATAAAAATCTTAGGTTGGCAAAAATTTATTTTTAATTTCAAAAGTAATTTTAAGCATTTAAGCATAAGCCTTTAGATCAAAAGATCTGAGATCACGAGAAGCATACATTTTAGTTTTAGGTAACAGTTCTAGTTTGCATATTCTTATGCCAGCATTTTAAAACCCTGCATATGTGTGTATGTATTTAAAGCATCTAGATATTGTGGCACACACTCTTAGCATGGTGAGGGGGTCCGGATACAGGCCTGCCCAGAGACAGAGTGTGCTGTGTAAGGAGTGCAACAGAAGGACTGCCCACCTCAATGCCCACACAAAAACACACACAAACTCCAAAACTACAATCTCCTGCCAAAACAATATGCCACCCTGCCATCAAGGTATTAATAGATCGCAGGGTCACGTCAAATCATGGACTGTGAAAATTATCAGCATGCACCTTGGCTATAACAGGGTGTTCCTTAATACCCTGAGGCCTATGGACGGAAGGAAGAAAGGAAGGAAGGGGAGAAATTAAAGAATAGAAATAAGTGAAAGAAGTGAAAAGAATATGAGGGAGTTTTTTTTTTTTTACTCTAGCCAACTGGAAGATTAGTCAGCACTTACAAGGTGTGTGTGTGTGTGTGTGTGTGTGTGTGTGTGTGTGTGTGTGTGTGTGTGTGTGTGTGTGTGTGTGTGTGTGTGTGTGTGTGTGTGTGTGTGTGTGTGTGTGTGTAAAAGCATGACTGGCTGCTGAGTTTAATATAAGTGTGAAAATCTGAGCCCATCTGTGAAGAGTCCACATCTCTTAAAGTGATGCACAGAAACATGACACAAAATCCAATACAAGAGATGGTCAGCAGGAAACAAAAAAATGTGATCAGGAAGCATTTACATTACATTTACATTAGCTTATATTTTATCTAGTGCCATGCTCTACTGTCTGAACTAAGGGAACATACTGTACACAAGATTTTGGAGTATTGACAGTCTCATTCACATTACATTTATGCATTTAGCAGATGCTTTTATACAAAACGACTTAAAGGGTTAGTTCACCCAAAATCGCGCTCTGACAACGGCATTGATGACTTGCGCATATACTTCAATGAGTGCTAGACATCACTTCCATTGTCAGAGCGCGATCATACCTCACTAAGGGAGTGCTGAACGCAGTTGGACATAGTGGTGTATTAGAGGTAAAAAAATGATATAAATACTGTTCGGTTTCTCACATACGGAAGCCCTGAACCGCATGGTGAAAAAAAAAAAAAAAAAAAAAACTTGGTAGGGAGGAAAAAAAAAAACGAAAAGTTATCTCATTATTTCAACATAATAAGTCGTTATAACGACATAATATCTCATTATTTCAACATAATAAGTCGTTATAACGACATAATATCTCGTTATTTCAAGATATTAAGTCGTTATAACGACATAATATCTCGTTATTTCAAGATAATAAGTCGTTATAACGACATAATATCTCGTTATTTCAACATAAGTCGTTATAACGACATAATATCTTGTTATTTCAACATAATAAGTCGTTATAACGACATAATATCTCGTTATTTCAAGATATTAAGTCGTTATAACGACATAATATCTCATTATTTCAAGATATTAAGTCGTTATAACGACATAATATCTCGTTATTTTAACATAATAACTCTTCATTATCAATTAATTATGATAAAGGACATGCATTTGACAATGTCCCCAGTGGCGTAACGCTAAAGTATTGGACCGCCAGTCTAGCTTTTACTGCGATCGCCCCGGTTTCGAATCCGCCTTTTGCCGAGTTCGTTCTTCTTTAGTTTCACATCACATATCAAAAAAAGGCATTTATTTTCAAAAGAAATTAAAACAATGTTATAAAAGTGCAAATAACCTGCCTAACGAGTGTTTATTAACATTAAAAGTATTTATTGGGCAGGGTTAGCAGCATGTTCGATATTACCCACTAGAGGGCAGAATAACACAGGGAATCAATTAAAGAACGCAATAGTTATGTTGAACTACTGTTACAATTTGGTGCTCCAAAATCCCAGAGGTTTATCATGGGAATTTGCGTTCATCCCAGGCTAACCTTTATTGAGGTTAAATTTATTAGACCATAGTAAATAAAACAATTTACAGTGCAAATGTCAGGGGTGTCAAACTTACAGCCCGGTGTCCAATCTGATTTGAACTATGATAAAACATAGAGATGCACTAGTCCAGGGGCCAAAAATGTTTTTAAGCAGGTTTTTTTTTAAATTATTAATCTGGGCTTGCAAACAAACTGTTGTGTAATATTTTCTAAAGATATAAAAATCAAAATAGGTGATAATATATTGAAATAATAGGACACGGAGTGTCTATTTACAGTAAGTGCAAATAGCATCCCTTGTTGACAAACACTCTTTACAGTATAGCTCCAATGTCTGGTTGGGCCACTCAAGTTTAAAAAGGGACAGTTGTAATTTGATGTATTCAGTGGCGTAACAATAACATGTAGGGTTTCAGATTTGGCTTTTACAGCGATCGCTGTGGGGTCGAATCAGCATTTTGCCGAGCTCACCCAATAATAGAGCTCACTCCTATTTTCTCATCATATACATTTTCAATAAAATGAAAATAATGTTAACAAAGTGGAAATAAAATGTGAACAAGTGTTTAATAATATTAAAAGTGTTCATTGAGTATAGGGTTGGTGGAAAGTGGAGGTGTTTTATTCTCCCAATAATGCAGCATCCATTTAATAATTTTAATAAATATAATCACTCTGATATTATTATCTGCCAATACTAGCCTACAGCATCTAAATACTATTTACACTTCTTGCAAAGAACTGATAGGCTGCTTTTACATGGTGTCAATAGAATATATCGCTATTTCACCTAGTATAAATAGCATATTGTGAAAATGCTGCTATTGTCATTTAGTATAAATAGCATTTGCACTTTTATAACATTGTTTTAATTTCTTTTGAAAATAAATGCCTTTTTTGATATGTGATGTGAAACTAGAGAAGAACAAACTCGGCAAAAGGCGGATTCGAAACCGCGGCTATCGCAGTAAAAGCTAGACTGGCAGTCCAATACTTTAGCGTTATGCCACTGGGGACATTGTCAAATGCATGTCCTTTATCATACTTGATAGATAATGAAGAGTTATTATGTTGAAATAACGAGATATGTCGTTATAACGACTTAATATCTTGAAATAACGAGATATGTCGTTATAACGACTTAATATCTTGAAATAACGAGATATTATGTCGTTATAACGACTTAATATCTTGAAATAACGAGATATTATGTCGTTATAACGACTTATTATGTTGAAATAACGAGATAACTTTTCGATTTTTTTTTTTCCTCCCTACCAAGTTTTTTTTTTTTTTTTTCACCATGCGGTTCAGGGCTTCCGTACTCGCACAAACCGATTGTTTTGTGTCTTAGGACATCAATGTGTCGTCAAGAGCCGCAGGGTTTAATTTGGATTTGTCTATGCAAGTTTTTTCGACTCTTATTGATCGATTTCCCATTCACTCCCATTATTTGACTGACAGACGGCAAGGGTTGGAGTTAAAAATCATCTTTGGTGTTCTACTGAAGAGAAAAAGTCACCTACATCTTGGATGCGCTTGGGGGTAAGAAGATAAACATAAAATTTTCATTTTTGGGTGAACTATCCCTTTAATGATATGAAGCGACAAAAATAAACAAACAAATTTGTCTCTCCCTTGTCATTCTCCTAAGCTATTTACGTTGCAGTGCTTCCAGGTTCTATGTCAGAATGACCAGATCAGTATTGGACAGGCTCCTGGCTCAGCAGCACACGCATGCATCGTGCTGCTCACCTGAACAGCGTCGGCCAATGCTGAGCCGAAACACCCCCCCCATAAGTTTCGGATTTCATCCAAAAAATCGTAATTTGTGTTTCGAAGATGAATGAAGGTCTTATGGGTGTGGAACGACATGAGGGTGAGTAATTAATGGCAGAAATGTAAGATTTTTTTTGGGTGAACTAATCCTTTAAAGCAGTGTTTCCCAAACTTTTTTTCAGTCACAGCACCCTTTGAAAATTAAACAAAAAATGTGTGGCACCCCACACTAGTGTTGTCACAATATTACTTTGATACGATACCTTGAAAATTATCCATTTGCAATACCACAGGGAAGAATCGCCGTATATAGGCCTGCTGTCATATATTCAATATTATCTAATGTTTTGTCCATCCATTGAAAGTCTATGGAATCAGTAATTTCTTCTGAAGAGATGACTTTGATGACAGATTTTAATACAGGCTTTTATTCATATATAAATATTGCTCAATTACCATTACAACTATCTCACCTAGACTAAATGTTTGCTCACTGTATTTGTGTTTTTATATTGGGATAATTTTGATAGCTTGTTTTATTTTAAGGTAATATATTTTATAATATAATAATTTTACAGTTAATCTCTACATTAATGTAGAAAAAACAAAGACAGTATATTTTAAATTTTAAATGGCATCTTTTTATGAATAAAGGCCAGTATCACTGATACTAATACTACTGATTTTTTTTAAACATTAATTATTGCCATTCAACATTGCAGTGTAACTGAAAGAATTGAATTGCACTAGATAAATTAAATTAATTATATGTTAAAATTATATATTATATATATATATATATATATATATATATATATATATATATATATATATATATATATATATATATATATATATATATATATATATATATATATATATATATATATATATATATATATATATATATATATATATATATATATATATATATATATATATATATATTAATCCTTATTAAAGCTACAAAATTTCTTTAGTCAAGAGCAGTAATTTTCTCTGTTTCCTTTGTTCGTTCGATTAACATTAAAGATAGACGGCATTAGTGGCTGCTGTCACTTTAAGATCTGCCGCTGCTGCACATGATGCATATTTGATTTGATGCATATTTGATGCATATTTTATTCGATTTGTTATGTGAATACGAGGCAAGACATACAGTGACAATCTTTTCGTGTGTATTTGCCATGAAAAAGAGTTTTCAGCTTTATGAAATCATGCGCAACCCCTGCGCAACCAACCTTTCTTACGATTCACATTTTTATTATAAATTTGTGTATGTTATTTGTTGTTATAGGGGACATCAGAGATTGATGGTACATAATAAATTATTTTTTACACATTTTAGCAATTTAAAAATGTTTGAAGTTTTTACACAGCACCCCTGCTCTTGCCAAGCGGCACCGAGTTTGGGAAACGCTAAAGGATAACAAGGATAAGAGAGGAGCAAAAATTACACAAAAATGTATGAAAAACAAACAAACAAACAAAAAAACAGATTGGAACCCATTGACTTGCATGGACAAAACCATGTGCTTTTCAAAATATCTTCTATTGTGTTCCATGGAAGAAAGAAATGCACTTGAGATGACATGAGAAATAATGATAACATTTTTTATTTTTGGGTAAACTATGAGACAATACAAAGTTTAAATTCACATTTACACACAATCAGATAAATAATTGTTTGTGCTGTATTTGAATATTTTAACATTTAAATATTATAATAATAATAATAGCATAAGAAATAAATTAAATTCAGATTATCTGTGAAGCTCTTTTTTACAATGAATAAAATCCTAAAGTATATTTTTAAATGATTACGTTTAACATATTTAATGAATATCTCAAGTAAATGTGTTGAATTTGACAACCCTTACATTTAGATTTTTTTTTTTTTTTTGAGCTAACTGTTACTAAAGTTACTAATAAATGTTACTAATAAACCACCACCAACAAAACACGTTTAGCCCAATGGAGGGTACTTGAGGGTATTGTTATTCTGAGTGATTACCTCTATGTATTGGTATTGCAAAACCACCTTTTTTTCTTTCTTTTTTAATGTGCAAGCAGAATATTTGTTGTTTAAGACTTCTAATTTTTGCTAGGAGCACATTTGTTTTTTTATTTTTTATTTTATGGGTGACCAGATAGGAAGCTGAAATTTTCACAAATGTAATAGCTATGAAACTATTCTGCTGTAAAATGTTTGAATTTTAGTTACAGTTTGAAAGATTTTGAAAATTCATTGGTTACATAGCTAGAGCTAAAACCCTGGAGAAAAGCCAACTTTATTCATGTGTTTTTTTGAGAAATTAACAGATGTAATATAAGCATGACAAATACTAAAATTAATAGTATTTTACAGTAATTGTTTATTCACATACAATAGCTTATGCTTGAAATGGACCACATGAAACAAAACACACCTAAACTATATTTAATTCTTGTTGAAATAAATGCATTTATAATCAATATTTTTCTCAACTCCTCTGCCATCTTGTATACATTTTTCACAGAGCTTGTCACATTCTCTGTGAGGCAAAATTATGTCTTAGAATTTAGGACAAAATAAGGTTTCTTAGGAAGCAGAATGATGTTGCTGCCAGTCTTTTGGAACAGACGTCATGTCAATAAAATGATCAATGTTTAATAAAAATGTTGTCTAGGTAGGCAGTTCACTAGATTTTGAAACCATTGAGCTATTGAGAAAGTTTTTGTTGGAAGTTACCTGCAGAACAATAGGCAGCTGCTCCGGTGGGTTTCTGTTCTCCACGCCCATTGTCAACCACACCTGAAAGGCTGTCAGCTGCTCAGCGAAGAATGGACTATGCTGTGGACAAATAAACAAACTCTATTGTGATGCTGAAAAAATATAGAAAATACACACACACACATGTATGGAGTGAGCACAGGAGTGAGCAAAGTGAAACAGCACTTTGTTAAATCAGCCATAAACAGTGTACATAAGTGATCAAGACAGCTGTATTGATCTCAGTAGAGTTATAAAGTCTTACATAATACTTTCTCTCCTGCCACATCACTCATTTATTCACCTTGCCCATCTCAATTGAGTCTTTTCACTTTCTGTGTTAATGTAAGTAGACAGACAGATCTGAACTATGCTTTTTTTTTTTTTTTTTTGAACAGAAATTAACCATATTAAATGCATCGGCAGTATTATCAAAAAAAGGAGTTTTAGTTTATTGGATTATACTGATTATACAGGAATATTCCAGTAGCTCTGAAGCAGGTATTGCACCTCATATTCAGTAAAACGGAGCACAACACAAGAGTAGGTGGAGAGAGAGAGAGAGAGAGAGAGAGAGAGAGAGAGAGAGAGGGGGGAAAAAAAGTCAATTCAATGACTAATGATGGCAAATAAAAAATTCACTTTTGAGTACAATTAGAGATTCTACAACTGATTCATGATAAGTGGGGCTGCAGTGCCAAAACAAGGCAAAGGAACAATTGATATAAGAGGCACTGAATTACTGATCAGGAATTAGCTTCTCTGTCTCTCTAAATTCACTCAGAGCCAGAATAAGTCATGCTCACCCTGAAGGCTGTGCCCTCCTCGATGATGGTGGGAAGCTGGGAGAGGCAGATGTCCACCGCAAGGTCCCATGCTTGCCTGCACACACACACAAACACAAAATGATGCTGCACTAGTCAATCCCACACGTACACACGAACATTTCAAGCTGAGATTCTAGGCTCTGATCATATGAAAAGATGCACTGGCACATTTTTTAACACACTCATTATTAAGGGAGAGAGGAGCCTGTAAATGTACCCGTTTTTTAAATCTTTGAGACAGGTTATTTAACTTAACTAAAATGAAAATTCAATCACCATTCTTCAAAAAAAAAAAAAAAAAAAAAAAAAAAATGTAAACACAAAAACTAAATTGGTATATTTTTTTCCTATAAATGAAAGAGACATCTGGTTCTCAAATAGGTTTGCTACAGGACCCACATTTTACATTGGTCAAGTGGCAACCCAACGCAGCACCAAAATTGTATTTGATATTACCTTGTGTAGATTTGTTCATGGTTTTTGAGGACGGGGGAAAGTTACATAATTATTCATTTTGAGATCTGCCTAATTTGGCTAGCAATCTAGTGACAGATGGATCTGCACCAAAATACTGTACACTTTGATTGGACACATGGCTTTTGACGTCAAAAGACACACTTTTCACTTCCTTTTAAAAAATGAATTAGCCCATTTATCTCGCTATTCTCTGCATAATAACTCTATGGAGCTATATGCTTAGTTGCATTTACTGTAGCAAAAGTTGAGAAGCACTGCTTTATAGTATCTGCATGTAATCTTCACTGCACTTGTCAAAGGCTGCATGTAAAGTTATTACATGAAAACTAATCATCTCATTACACTTCACATACAGAAGCAATGCTGAGCTTTCAGATCTCCATCACACACTGAGGTTTAACATTTTTTTTTTTTTTTGAGCATTTTCTTTTGCCACATAGGCTGAGAGAATTGCTTTGATCACAGAACCCGCAACACTTTGGCTATATTTAATTCATGACATTACATAACACATCAAATGTGTTGTCCATTGAAGAGCCAGAACTACAGCTATGACTATAATACACCTTGCCAGTCTCTAATCATCAGGATTGTGTGAATGGACAGGTGGATGCTAAGTTAACACTGTACAGTACAGATCAAGTTAATCAAATCAGTAAAATCAAAAAAAAAAAAAAAAAAACAAAAAAACAAACAAACAAACAAAAAAAAAAAAACAATCAATCAATCTCACTAATTTGTTCACCAAAACATAAAATCACCTTGATTCAAACCTGGGACTTTTCACCAGGGGCGGTTTCTTCATTAGGGCAATAGGGCAACGCACCACCAAAGTGAGAAAGGGACGAATTTTTCGATCACATCAACCAAAGTTACGCTAGCTGTCACTGCTAGGCTGTTTGTTCTGCTTCTGGATATAGTCCAATCAGCATCGAGTCACGCTCTGTGGAGTACCGCCTCTTTTTGGGCAATTTCAGTCTGGCGGAGATTTGCCCCGACTACTCCCATAGACTTCCATTCAAAGAACTTTTTTTTCGAACTGCAGGCACTGCAATGCAATCTCTATGGGTTCCGGGAGGGCTCGCACTAACGTGCTTTCGTCATCATACGTAACCTTAACTTGTGTAGCGATTGGTGAAAACAAACATACCTCCATTAATATTTTTCTTTAAGATGAAGTGACATCCAATAATTTTCTCAGTCTATTATTTACATTTCACAGATATATTCTCCATCTGCAAATGTTAGAAAGTCGAGAAAATATTTCCATTTTGCAGTCAGGCGTGGACGAGTCTTCAGCAAGCACAAACTTCCATGAACGAGCGCCGCCGCGCGCATGCGCGCCAAACAGACGGAGTTCAATCTGAGTAAAATACATTTTGCTAAAAATATTTGTAGTTGAAAATCTGTTTTTGTTGGCGAACATAATTATGCCATATGTACAATTTCGAAAATACAACTAAGTGTATTTGTACTATAGCAGTAACTGTGTAAAGTGACTTGTAGGGTATTCAAAATAATAATACTTGGTCTGTTCTTTTGTTTTTATTTATTTTCATTTTTTAGTTGAGTGTATTTAACTTCTGCTTTAAAAAACATTTTGATTTTACATTGTAAAGTTACAATTTTAGAATATAGCCTAGGCCTAATGTTATTTGATCCATACTACACAGTTCATGTTTGTTTTTATAGGCTTAAATATGAACATTGTTTCTAGGACAATATTGGGCAGGATATGAAATACATTTTTTTTTTAATTAAATACAGATTTTTTTTTTTAGATCCCAGTCCTATGCATGCCTTAAATACAGAATTTTTCATGTTTTAGATTAGTAATGATACATTATTATATCACTTGTTAAATGATTATTTAACAATTAGCCTATTAATTCCTGCATTTCTATTAATTCTATTTCTTAATTGTGCCCCACCAAAATTTTTTTGCACCAGCCGCCACTGTTTTTCACCAACGTAACAATATTGATATTCATCTCATTTACTATGTAATACAATTCATAAAAAATTGTGTGTTTAATGTATAATTTAATTAAATTACTTTGTTTAATGTAATCATTAAATTACTTGCACAATATGCTGATTAATCAAATAGTTGTACTAAATTAACATGTTGAATTGAAAGCCCTATAATAATAATGATCAGTTTGGAGAATTAATGGTTGTTTATTGGGACAGTTACTGTCCCTTTGGTATACACTGCGATGATTATTTCACAAATATCACTCACATTCTCTGTCCATTTCCTGTATTGTTTCCCACTCCTTTAATCCCTGACCTGCTTTATCATGTCTCCTCTTAATAGTGGAAGGCACCATCTTTCCTCTCAAACGTTCCCATAACTCTTTCCTTCTTTACCAAATGTTCCCTCTCTTTCCACCTCTCTCCATTTCTCATCTCCTGTTTCATAAGAGCAGAAGACTCAAGGAACTTTCTGCCCAGTGTAACTAAAGAGCTTTGATGCTCCATTATGAAACTGGATTCTATTTCTCTCTTGCTAATGGCATGTTATGAGATTCAAGCATCAACTAGCTGTGGAGAACAAAGCACTGTTTCTATTCCATCATACACTGCTGAGGATTACACAACACAGGTTTAGCCAACAGCATGATACTGATGATGGAAAACAGAGGGAGAGAGGGGGGAATGAAGATTCGTAATATAGTTCATATAAAATGCAGAGGGAGAGAGCTATGAGTAAAATACCAGTGTAAATAAACGAGTAGTGCAGTTCACTGTGGGAATGAAAAGAAAAAGTTATTTTTCTCCATGGGATGTTGTTTAAAACCTGGCACATCAATTTGACTTCTAGTAGAAATATAATAAAACAGAATATTACTGTTACTGAGAGGCTATGACTTGAGATTAAAGGGGTACTTCACCCCTGGAAAGATCAATGTGTATTTAAAATTGGTCATTTATGTAGTAGAAATGTGAAATTATTTTTGAATTTGGAGCTTTCTAGACTGAGAAAAGGCAGAAAATGTATTTTTGACTAATGTGGATGAAAGACAACTCCCAGAATGCACTTGTTTTGCTGTCCTTGCGAGGCCACGCCCAAACCACGCCTATCGGTTACAGGTGGCATTCAGGAAATTTCAAACAAATAAATCGTGAGTTAGTTCATACATTTACAGCGAAATGGTGCTAAATTGCTTTGTACCTGAATGTACACCCAAAACCAGGAAAGGACAAGTAAGTTTCCATCATTTTCCGATTAAGTTAAAGATTTGGAGCGATGTAAACAGTGGCTGCGGGCCATCAAACACCCCAAGGTTGGAGATGACACCGTTATAGAAAACCTAAAAAAAACGCAGAATATGTAGTCTCCATTTCAAGCACGAGGACTACGAACCAAATATCTTTGCAATGAAGAGAACCATTCTGAAGGACACCGCGATACCATCTATATTCACTTTCCCAGAGGACGAACAGCCTGGCCTGATCTATGTCCGTGAGTAACCTCAAATGCGCATATGTATGGGCGTGGTGAAAAAATGCGGAACTACTTGCTATTACTGGCTGTAGTTTTAAGCCTCTGGCCAAAAAAGCCTCCGATGACGCAAAATGACGATTTTTGCGTCATCGGAGGCTTTTTTACAGAATAAAAATTCATAAATCTCTCATCTCGGGCTGATATGAAGGGGGAAAGCACGCTAATTCGAATATACTAGTGGTATTCTACTAATACAAAGCTTAATGCTAAATCCTGAAGTAACCCTTTAAGTCATGGTTGCCTCAATACCAAAATCAGTAGTCAATACTGTTACCAGTGAAATTTCACGATTTGTGCAAAATAATGCACTATTGAACACACAAATTTATTTTAAAAATATAATTGAAATATTTATTTATTTTGATATTATTTAAAATATCAGTGTTCACCGCGCTCCCCCAGCTAATAAGGTGCAATGACCTATATTTCAATTAAGGATGCAAAGAAGGTCTGCACTCTAAAAGAGACGTTCACAGGAGATAAGTCAACAAACGTTTTGGCTCTTCACCTTCGTCAGTGTCAGTGTCACAGTGACACTGACGAAAGCAAAGAGACGATATTTAAAATATCAAAAATATGAAAGTATGAAACATTACTTTATATGCCATTGAAATTTTACTTTAAAACAATGGCATAAGGCCTTGAAGAAGATAAATATAGTCCATAATAAAGAACAAATAAATCGATTAAGATGATTAAGTGTTTTTCTCTGTGGTTTGATTAATATTAATGACAACAGATGGAATCAGATCCATTCGGCTACATTCACTCTGTAAATCCTAAAGCACAGGTATGAAATTTTGAAAAAATAAAAATAAAAAGTGGGACCGTACCGATATCTTGAACTAACTAATGAGAAAGTGTGGTACTTTTAATTGTAATATCGGCTTGAGTAATGATGCTGAGTAATTCCTTAAACCACTGTGGTGCAACATTTTACCCGGAATACTTATCCATGCATTTTAAACTGCAAACTACAAACTATAGCGATTTGTTCACTCTGCACCCAATTCTGATTTTTAGAACAGGGTTTCTCTTCACAGTTATTTTGCAAGTGAAAACTCCAGAAATGTCCTTATCAGACTTGCTTAGTCAGTGTGGTAAATGTCCAATAAAAATGCATAAGTTGCCATTTAAATGACTTAACACAATGCCAAGAGTCGGTCTTCTACAACATATGAAAGTACCTATTATTGTCTATTGACAACATGAAAATTTTGTCTGTGCTCATATCTATCATGACATCTTGCTGTGGTGCTGAACTAATGAGTGATATGAAAAATGATACACCTCTAAAGGCAATATTGTATTTTACACATTCATGCATATTCTTTGACTGAAATAGACAAAGAGTGAGTGAATGTAGACATTATTCTGCATGTGGTAACACATATCGCACTTGAAATCTGATCTGAACATCCAGGCTCAACAGCATTTCCATTTTTTTTTTATTGCTCAGACTCACCAAAGTCAGTCTCACCAAAACAATTAGATTTTTGTCCTGTCTGAACAAAGTTTGCACATATTAGGAACAATAATGATGTATGTGTGTTCACGTCCATACACTTACCACATAGCATGCATGTATGTAGGTGGCAACCTGGGGCTGCTGACTGGTGTACAGTTATATGACCTCATAATTCTCTCAGCCAATAGGAAATTACGAAATAGACTGGCCACCAAAAGATCCTGACGAAATAATTTCTGAAAGAGATCTGTAGAGAAAAAGAGAGAAAGATTTTTTTTTTTTTTAAATGCTTTTAAAAAAATTATTATGATATGTGATTGCAGGTAACTTGATTAAAATCCTAAAGTCTGTTGTGTGGAATGCTCAGTCTTAATGAGATCCAGTAATTATGAAGTGTGTGCATGGCAGATAAAACCCTGGGGATTTTCATTTTGCAGATTTCTCTCTGATGCACAAAAATTAGTTAAAGACTTTGAGAGGTTAGGATATACCCGCAGAATCATGCTTGGTTCCTCCTCAGGACAGAGACAGGAGTAAAAATTCAAAGCTGGTGTTCTGTGCTGCTTGTGTTTGGGAATTTAGATACATATCTTGAGCTTTAACACTGTACAAACTGCCAGCAAAGCATTTACAGAGCTTGTGAATGCACAAACAAGCATCATTATACCTCTTTATACAATTTATACAACAGTTAGTTTTTGTCCTGTAATCTGATTGGCCAAGCACTGTTAAAAGTGATGACATTCAGTATAACAGCACCAGGATGCTTCCCCATTTATCTCACTTCACTTTTCTGTGTTAATTGCTGAGTAGCTCTGGGACATGCAACGGCCGGTCCTGCTTTGGATTTTGGAACTATTTTTGTATTTTGTATTAAGAAGCAAATATAAATTTAGAAAATTAACTTGCCAAATGGTGTCTAAACTAAGACTGATACTATAGTGATACTTATAGTGATACTATAAGTGATATTATCACAATTTCTTTGCTGACAATATAAAATTAAGGGTAACACTTTATTTTTTGCCCAGCCCTATTTGTTTGAACCGTGAGAGGCGTCTACTCTCACCTAAGCTTATGCTACTCCTACGTCATATGCTGGAAACTGACTCTCTCTGGAACGCGTGGACAATCATTACCGGAAGCTAGTGATTATAGTCTAAAAAGTTATAAATATGGATATTTTTCTAACAAAAACGCATCGCTTCACTTTAGAAGGCCTTTAATAACCCCCTGGAGCTGTATGGATTACTTTAATGATGGATGGATGCGCTTCTTTGAGCTTCAAAAGCTTGGTTACTATTCACTCCCATTATAAAAGTTTGGAAGAGACAGAATATTTTTTAATATAACTCTGACTGTGTTTGACTGAAAAAAGAAAGTCATATACACCTAGGATGGCTTGAGAGTGAGTAAATTATGGAATAATTTTAATTTTTTGGTGAACTTTGATTTTGTAAGTGCTTTATTACTTTTAAACTTTATAATTAAATTAAAGTTTATAATTAAACTATTAGCCAAAAAAAGCACATCCATCCATCATAAAAGTAATCAATACGGCTTTATGAACTTTCTAAACTAAAATCACTAGCTTCCGCACGTGAGTTGATTCCAGCAGAAGAGTGAACTTTGACCTGACACATAATGTATTGATGAATGGTGAAGCGCAGAGGATAGAAGTCTAAAACAAGAATTTTTAAAGAGAAATGTCAGAGTAATATGTTAGTAGGCTATATACAAATAGTGAATTCTTCATTTATTGTCACTATAATTAACTCAATTCTTTACATATTAGCAAATTAAACAATACTAATTGGTTTAATTACAGTGACAATGAATGAAAAACTGGTAACACTTTATAATAACTCACGCTATGAATCATTAGTCAAGCATTAGTAAAGTAAATCATAATTTTTAAAGAATTGTCCACACATTAATAGACACTAGTAATCAGTTTATAAATACAGCTGTAAATGCTTTATTCTTGATGTATAAGCATATCTATAATGTGTTTAATAATTTTATTTTTATACTTTATTAAACGTGGGATAAGTAGATTTTGAAAAACACTGTTGGACATTGTTGATATTTGAAATCAACCCAAACAAACCCATCCCTCTCTTCATTGCTCCACCTCCAAAACTCACTCTCCAATCCTAACCACCCTGCTCCTGCTCTTTTGTATTGTGTCTCATCATCTCTCTTTCTGTCTGCAGTTTTTAATTTTATTTTTTTCAAATCTGCCTCTTACTTGTTCTGTCTCCTCGACTGTTATAGCTATGTCCCCTAATCCTGATTGGTTATACGTTTGTTGCTGGTGTCAGCCTGACTAAGTTCCAAACAGTGTTTTTCAAAATCCTCTTACCGCACCTTTAACGATCAATTTACTATTTTAAAATGATTACATTATTTACAAACCAATTATTTAAGAATTGTCAGTGGTTCACAAGATCATTTAGAAAGTGTAATTAAATGATTAATAAACTATTTAAATGTACATTTATACAGTGTTCTAATAAATTATTTATTAACATATATTCTTACTGTATTTCATGATTAATGCAGGTAGTTATAAAACATTTCGTAGCTGTCATTTAACTATTTTGGTGAGCTCATCTGTAACACTTTAGTATGGGGAACACATATTAAAGGGATAGCTCACCCAAAAATGAAAATTTGATGTTTATCTGCTTACCCCCAGTGCATCCAAGATGTAGAGGACTTTTTTTCTTCAGTCGAACGCAAATTATGATTTTTAACTGCAACCGCTGCCGTCTGTCAGTCAAATAATAGCAGTGATTGGGAACTTGAACAATAAGAGTCGAAAAAACTTCCATAGACAAATCCAAATTAAACCCTGCGGCTCGTGACGGCACATTGATGTCCTAAGACACGAAACGATCGGTTTGTGCGAGAAACCGAACAGTATTTATATAATTTTTTACCTCTAATACACCACTATGTCCAACTGCGTTCAACTTCCGGTTAGTGAGGTCTGATCACGCTCTGACAACGGAAGTGATGTCTCGCGCTCATTGAAGTATATGGGCGAGACATCACTTCCGTCATCACAACGCGTTTTTTGACCTCACTAACAGGAAGCTGAACGAAGTTGGACATAGTGGTGTATTAGAGGTAAAAAATTATATAAATACGGTTCGGTTTCTCGCACAAACCGATCGTTTCGTGTCTTAGGACATTAATGTGTCGTCACGAGCCGCAGGTTTTAATTTTGATTTGTCTAAGCAAGTTTAATTTACTGTTATAGTTGAAGTTCCCATCTACTGCTATTATTTGACTGACAGACGGCAGCGGTTGCAGTTAAAAATCATAATTTGCGTTCGACTGAAGAAAAAAAGTCACCTACATCTTGGATGCACTGGGGTTAAGCAGATAAACATCAAATTTTCATTTTTGGGTGAACTATCCCTTTAATTAGGGCTGGACCATTATGACCTAAAATCAAAGCCTTGATTAATTGAATACTTTACCTCTATTACAATTACTGAACGATTGTTTTTTTTTTGTTTTTTTCCCTCATAGTTCACTTACAAGGTTTATACTGTAAATATGCTTGACTATTAAAGGTGGGATATTTTTTCCTAAAGAAAAAGTGCTCTGACATGACATAGGTCACTTTCAGCCATTATTTTATCTACCGTAATATTTCTTACAGATTTCTGCTCATTGTAAATCAGATAAAGATAAATTAATGAGAGCGATTGCGTTTGGGAAATAATCATACCGTCTCTTTATTAATTGTAAAGCTGTGGGTTGTAAATAGTTACTTCAAAAGTAGAAAAATATATGCTATAATAACTTTTGAGTTTCTAAGCTACTTAAAGGATTAGTTCACTTTCAAATTAAAATTTCCTGATAATTTACTCACCCCCATGTCATCCACGATGTTCATGTCTTTCTTTTTTCAGTCGAAAAGTAATGAAGGATTTTGATGAAAACATTCCAGGATTTTTCTCCATATAGTGGACTAGCCAAATGGTTGAAGGTCAAAATTACAGTTTACAGCGATCCTAGACGAGAAATAAGGGTCTTATCTAGAGAAACTATCACTCATTTTCGAAAAAAATAAATAAAACTTTTATACTTTTAACCATAAATGTTCATCTTGAACTAGCTCTCTTCTTCTTCTCTATTTGAATTCCAGCAGTTTAGACACTGCTAAGTGTATTACTGCCCTCCACAGGTCAAAGTTGGAACTAAATTGTCATATACAATATGCTAGCGCAAGTATGTAACAATTAGTTCAAACTTTGATCTGAGGAGGGCAGTAATACACTTAGCAGTGTCTACACTGCTGGAATTCAAATAGAGAAGTAGAAGAGAGCTAGTTCAAGATGAGCATTTATGGTTAAAATATATAAAAATTGTATTTATTTTTTTTAGAAAATGAGCAATGGTTTCTCTAGATAAGACCCTTATTCCTTGTCTGGGATTGTGTAGAACGTTTTGAAGCTGCAATGAAACTTTGTAATTGAGTAATTTTGACCTTCAACCGTTTGGGCTCCATTAAAAGTCCACTATATGGAGAAAAATCCTGGAATGTTTTCATCAAAAACCTTAAATTCTTTTCAACTGAAGAAAGAAAGACATGAACATCTTGAATGACATGGGGGTGAGTAAATTATCAGGAAATTTTAATTTGAAATTGAACTAATCCTTTAAGTGATAAATCACAGGACAGCGCTGGCAACTAGTTTCTGCGTTCCTCTCTGTGTGCGCGATCTTCACGTTTCGTGCAGCTACTGTTTGTATGAGTGTTCGTGCCACAATGCAGCTGCGCAAGCACGGTAGCTCAATAAAATAATACACATCCGATCGTCTAATCGCTTGAATGTCCAAACCTTAAAGCAGAACTAAGCAAGATTCGCGAAACTCCCCCTACAGTTTCCTTCAGTGAATGACACTGTCATAAATACTCCAAGTGCAGCTCTGGACTACAACGACTACAACACTCGCCAGCGCAGTAGTTTTGCAAATACAGTACAAAAAAAGAGTAGGTGGGTAATTTGCAAATACAGTACACTCGATGGAGGTGGGTAATTTTCGAAATTGTCTTATAAAGACATAATATATACATTGTTTTTGAATTACCGTAAAGCATTTTGTCACTCTCGCGTGAACGTGAACATGAGGCGAGATTGTTTCGGGTCGGTGCAGCTCAAGTTGCAAGTGCTGTATTCTGGCGTAGACGTGCCAGAGGGGGTTAGTGCTCACCTTAAACACACCACTACAAGTCAATTAACCATCGTAAGGACTTAGAAAACTATTTATGAAGGTAAAAAAAGTTCCTTAGTTCTGCTTTAAAACTGACAAAGTTTGGTGAAGACACAAGGCTCACCGCTCACCGCTCATGCGCCGCCTGTGTGTTGACTCGCCGTTCACCCGTGTTGCTCCCATGCCTTTGACTGGACAGGGCAGAGTCACGTGGCTACACACACGGTAGTACTATACATTTTTAATGGGGAAGCATTAACAGGAATAAAAAAAACAAAATAACCAATATGAGAAAATTACGTCGGTTAGAGGTTCTGAATTTCGGTTTAGATTACTTTTCGATTAATCGTCCAGCCCTACTATTAATTAGGACTTTTCCTTCAGCAAATTCCTAATTTATTGCTTATTATTAGTTAGTAAGGTAGATAAGTTTAGGTACCCTGGTTGGGAAACGCTGTCCTAGAGGACAGCAATTTAGACACATCTTAACACTCAATCTTTTGAAGATGTTTTATTATAAACTTTTAAACGTTACAGGTTTTATCACAAGACAGTAACGTAGCAAAAAAGATATTAGCAAGGGTAGTGGGACCAGAAAATGACTTAAAAGCCAAACTCAGCCGGGCTTTAACCAGAATCATTTGCATACTTGTAAGTGCCACCACACTATGTTCATAGTTACACCACTTTGACATGTTATGCACATAGACAACATCTCAGACAGTTTCTGTTATTTTGTGGAACAAGAAAAGCAGGCAAATCTGGGTTCTGACTGAGCCAAAGTCATTTAACAGATGTTGAATGACCAAAATGAATTTGTCACCCTTGTGGGAGCCCTGAAATATCTGTGCTGTTGATTGACACAAAACTAAAACTTCAGATTGTCGAATAGCTGGATTTTTGTCAGAACAAACCTCTTGGCAGGACGTTCCATGCAATTGTGTCAGTAATAGCTGTGAAAATCCAGTTCAGCTCTCCTAATGGTGTCCTTCTGTCATTCAGTCTGCCTGGGATCCTGAGAGAAATGAATGAGAACATTCATGAAAGCCCAAAAATCATATCAGAATATCAAAATAAACTGAGATGTGATTGGATGTGAAAAGCTGTAAGTTTCAATCTTTTTGGTTCTCACAGAGAAAGTAAAAAATATTAAGCACAGTAAACTTGCACTGTTATTGAACTGAACCAAATAAACAGAGAACAGAATTGTGCTGAATAATGACACCATTGTCCTCTGTAGAGCTGCTTTATAGTTGAATTAAGCACATTTTCATAGCTGACACTGTTATTGAACTAAATTAAGCTAAATAATGACACCATCTTCTGTAAAACTGGTTTACAGCTGAAACTGAATTTGTTTAATAATTTATTGTTTTTGCAACATTACCACTTTTAATTTCCTGTTTATTGTTGTTAATCTACTTTGAAACAATCTGTATTATATTAAGCACTATATAAATAAATATGACTTGCCTTGACACAGACTGTATCATGTTCTCGATATGATGGTGCATAGTAAGAGAGCTGCACAGGACTCAGCTTCCAAAAATGTTGTTGCTAAGCAACCATGACATCCTTTCTACTGTAATTACTGATGGGACATCCCTCCTGTCCTGGTTTAGAATAAGAATGTGTGTGCGTGCAGTGACCAGACAAAGTGTTTTCATAAGATCTTAAGGTCAAAAGATATAACAAAATTGACAAAAATGCTAATAACTTTTTTTCTAATTGCTCACTACTGCTGTTGGTCTGATGCTCCCAGCCATGTTGGCTTGCTTCTTGTGCCATTTTTGTGCTTGGCCCCGTAATTGCTGCTTGCAGCTATATTTAGGGGCCAAGCACCGAAGGTGCGGAGGCACCTATTGTTATTGTTGGCGTTCTTTTTTTTTTTTTTCTTCTTCTTCTTCCGCTCTTGAAGTCTATGGCAACCCATAGAACCGCTTGCGGGAAAGTTGTGAAATTTGGCACACAGTTAGAGGACAGTCTGACCTTTGTCCACAGCAAATTTGGAGTCTCTATCTCAATCCCTCTAGCGCCACCAGCTGTCCAAAGTTGCACTTATGTTTATGTTAATAACTTTTGAACCATAAGGGCTAGAAACAAAATTCTTTTTTCCTCTGACTCCTTGGGTCAAGACGAATCGATCGCACCCTATGACGTCATTTTCCGTCATGAAAATTTTTCCGCCATTTTGAAATTTCTGAAAAACGTACTTTTTCGAACTCCTCCTAGGCAGTTACTCCGATTTCATGAAAATTGAATCAGATCATCTTCAGACCATGCTGACAAAAAGTTATGGAATTCAAGTTGATTCCTCAAACCATTTTCGAAAAACTCACGAACGAATTGTACGTAGTGCTTGCGAAAACAGAAGTAAGGCTGTATCTCCGCAACGCTTTATCGTATTCAGACCAAACTTGGTACATGTCATCACAAGCATGACCTGAGGTACCATGCAGTGTTTCGGCGCAGCGCCACCTACTGGTGCGGAGATATGAAAAATGGGTATTTTTGCTTATAACTTCTGATGGGTTTGTCCAAAAATCATAAATTTGGTCTCGTTGGATTCGGGGAATTGTGCCGAGTCGAATGATATCCAATTTTCCCATATCGGCCATTTTGGCCGTCGGCCATTTTGAATTTTGTGCTAAAATGCTGTATTTTACGAACGCATTAACGTACCTTTACAAAACTTGGTATGGGTCATCAGCACAATGCCCTGAAGGAGCCTGAGAAGTCTCGGCACAGCGCCACCTTGTGGTCAAAAGTTATTATGAAATTTACAAAAATGTTAATAATGTTTGAATACATTTACCGATTGTAATGAAACTGGTCTCAGTATATTCCTTGGGTCATGCCGAGAACACGGATATCAAATTTGCTATAGTTGGCTGAACTTCCTGTCCACCATATTGTTTTTCTTTAAAAACATACTTTTTCGAACTCCTCCTAGACCGTTGCTCCAATTTTCACCAAAATTTAAATGTATCATCTTCAGACCATGCCGACAAAAAGTTATGGATTTCAAGTCAATACGTCAAACCGTTTTCGTATACCGGAGCAATGAATATGAGGCATGTCGAAAACACACTCTTGAAGCTGTATCTCTGCACTACTTTATCGTATTCAGACCAAACTTGGTAACTGTATTCACAAGTATGACCTGAGGCATCATTCAATGTTTCGGCGCAGCGCCACCTACTGGTGCGGGAATATAAAAAATGGGTATTTTTGCTTATAACTTCTGATTTATTTTTCCAAAAATCATAAATTCAGTGTTGTTGGATTCAGGGCATCATGCCAAAACAAATGATATCAAATTTTCCCATATTGGACATTTTGACCATCGGACATTTTGAATTTTGTGCTAAAATGCTGTATTTTACGAACGCATTAGCGTGTCATTACGAAACTCGGTATGGGTCATCAGCACAATGCCCTGAAGGAGCCTGAGAAGTTTCGGACCAGCGCCACCTTGTGGTCAAAAGTTTTAACAATTTACAAAAATGCTAATAGCATTTGACTGTATTAACCGATTGTAATGAAACTGGTCTCAGTAGATTCCTTGGGTCTTGCTGTGAACACAGTTATCAAATTTTCCATAGTCGGCCGAAGTTGCTGTCCGCCATATTGTTTTTCTTTAAAAACCTACTTTTTCAAAATCCTCCTAGACCGTTGCTCCGATTTTCACCAAAATCAAACCGTATCATCTTCAGATCATGGCGACAAAAAATTATGGATTTCAAGTCGATACATTAAACCGTTTTCGTATACCAGAGCAACAAATTTGAGGCATGATGCAAAACCCAGTCTTGAAGCTGTATCTCTGCAATGCTTTGACATATTGACACCAAATTTTGCAAGTGTCATTGTCACCTCACTCTGACCATACCACATTAATTTGGTCACAGCGCCACCTATTGGTCGAAAGTGATGAACCAGTAAATCCTTACTTTTGACAGTATATATAATTTTTCAGCTCTTTTTCCTAAAAATGGTCTTAATAGGTCTTTAATTGCTCACTGTTGCAGTTGGCCTGATGCTCCATGCCATGTTGGCTGGCTTGTTGTGCCGTTTTTGTGCTTGGCCCCGTAATTGCTGCTTGCAGCTATATTTATTATTCTTCTTCTTCTTCCGCTCTTGAAGTCTATGACAGCCCATAGAACCGCTTGCGGGAAAGTTATGAAATTTGGCACACAGTTAGAGGACAGTCTGATCTATGTCCATAGCAAATTTGGAGTCTGTAACTCAATCCCTCTAGCGCCACCAGCTGTCCAAAGTTGCACTTATGTTTATGTTAATAACTTTTGAACCATAAGGGTTAGAAACAAAATTCTTTTTTCCTCTGATTCCTTGGCTCAAGCCGAATCGATTGCACTAAGTAGTAGAAGTAAGGCTGTATCTCCACAACGCTTTAACGTATTCAGACCAAACTTGGTACATGTCATCACAAGCATGACCTGAGGTACCATGCAGTGTTTCGGCACAGCGCCACCTACTGGTGCGGAGATATGAAAAATGGGTATTTGTGCTTATAACTTCTGATGGGTTTGTCCAAAAATCATAAATTTGGTCTCGTTGGATTCAGGGAATCATACCGAGTCGAATGATATCCAATTTTCCTACTTCGACCATTTTGGCCGTCGGCCATTTAGAATTTTGTGCTAAAATGCTGTATTTTACGAATGCATTAACATATCTTTACAAAAGTCGGTATGGGTCATCAGCACAATGCCCTTAAGGAGTCTGAGAAGTTTCAGAACAGCGCCACCTTGTGGTCAAAAGTTATAACAACATTTACAAAAATGCTAATAACTTTTGACTGTATTAACCGATTGTAATGAAACTGGTCTCAGTGGATTCCTTGGGTCATGCCGAGAACAAAGATATCAAATTTGCCATAGTCAGCTAAACGTCCTGTCCGCCATATTGTTTTTCTTTAAAAACCTACTTTTTCGAACTCCTCCTAGACCGTTGCTCCGATTTTCACCAAAATTGAACCGTTTCATCTTCAGACCATGCCGACAAAAAGTTATGGATTTCAAGTCGATATGTCAAACAGTTTTCGTATACCAGAGCAAAGAATTTAAGGCATGATGCAAAAACGACTCTTGAAGCTTTATCTCTGCAATGCTTTATCATATTCAGACCAAACTTGGTACATGTCATCACAAGCATGACATGAGGCACCATGCAGTGTTTCGGCGCAGTGCCACCTACTGGTGCGGAGATATGAAAAATGGTCATTTTTGCTTATAACTTCTGTTGGTTTTGTCCAAAAATCATAAATTTGGTTTCGTTGGAATCGGGGAAACATGCCGACTCGAATGATATCCAATTTTCCCATATTGGCAATTTTGGCCGTCAGCCATTTTGAATATTGTGCTAAAATGCTGTATTTTACGAACGCATTAGCGTATCGTTACGAAACTCGGTATGGGTCATCAGGACAATGCCTTGAAGGAGGCTGAGAAGTTTCGGACAGGCGCCACCTTGTGGTCAAAAGTTATAACAAAATTTACAAAAATGCTAATAACTTTTGACTGTATTCACCAATTGTAATGAAACTGGTCTCAGTAGATTCCTTGGGTCATGCTGAGAACATAGATATCAAATTTGCCATAGTCAGCTAACCTTCCTGTCCGCCATATTGTTTTTCTTTAAAAACCTACTTTTTTGAACTCCTCCAAGACCGTTGCTCCGATTTTCACCAAAATTGAACCGTGTCATCTTCAGACCATGCCGACAAAAATTTTTGGATTTCAAGTCGATTCGTCAAACCGTTTTCGTATACCAGAGTAATGAATTTGAGGCATGATGCAAAAACGACTCTTGAAGCTCTATCTCTGAAATGCTTTGACATATTGACACCAAAGTTTGCGATTGTCACATTAATTTGGTCACAGCGCCACCTATTGGTCGAAAGTGATGAAACAGTAAATCCTCATTTTTGATAATTTATCAGCTCTTTTGCCTAAAATTATCTTAATAGGTCTTTAATTGCTCACTGTTGCAGTTGGTCTGATGCTCACAGCCATGTTGGCTGGCTTCTTGTGCCGTTTTTGTGCTTGGCCCCTTAATTGCTGCTTGCAGCTATATTTATTATTATTATTATTTTTCCCGAATGGGAGTCTATGGCAGCCCTATCAACGGAACATGAGAAAATGATGAGATTTGGTACACTTGTAGTGATGGTCATGTCTAGAAATCTGACCAATTTTGGAGTCTCTAGGACCAACTCTATAGCGCCACCACCAGTTCAAAAATTCAACATTCTAAAGGTTATAATATTTGAACCATTTGCTCTAGAAAAATGTAATTTAGTACATCTGATTTGGCTCTTCATGCTGATGCTATTCAACATATTACATGAAGTCTCCGCCCATTACAGTAGCAGCCATTTTGAAAAGTACAGTAATCTGTTTTTTCGCTACTCCTCCTCCAAATTTTGTCCAATTTTGTCCAAACTTTGATCAGATGATCTTTGATCTGAGCTGCACAGAAATGACTGAACAGATTTCTTGTATTCATATTTGTTCAAAAGTTATGTTGTCATGAAGTTCACGAGGTCGACCTGAAATTGCTATAGAGGCTGTATCTCGGCCAAAATTTGAGCAATCAAAACAAAAATTGGTACACTTGATCAGTACCATGATCTGAGGTTCCATGCCAAATTTGGGAACAGCGCCACCTACAGTTCATGAGATCTGAAAAATGGCTATTTTGGCCAATAACTTTTGAACAGTTTGTCAGAAAATCAAGATCTTGGTGTCTATGGATTCCTGGGGCCATGCTCTTTGCCATGCCGTGTGGGTCAACTTTATAAAATTGTTTGTAATGTTGTCATTTCAATTCCTTTATTATCCAAACAAGTATTGTACTAGTCTTTCTTCTTTTAATTAGAAATTAATCTATTTTTACTCATTCTATGTTCATTTTCATCTTAGCTTCTGGTCATTTTGAGTTCATTCTTACCTGTACTTCTGAACCAGCTGTTTTTCATGTACATTCAATTTCTGCTCTTTTTGCTCTTCTTGCTCTGCATTGCACTACATCTCAGACATTTGAGTGCATGAAATGTATGCTGTGTTGCTCTGCATTGTGAGTTCATTCTCATGAACTACTGAACTCTGACCGCTGTGTGACACTGTCTGCTCAGTGGTGCAAAGAGTTGAGGGACAGACACATGATCTGGAGATTGTGGGTTCGAATCCCATGTGGGGTGACTTTATACAATTATTTGTAATGTTGTCATTTCAATTCCTCTATCATCCCAAAAAGCTTCTGGTCATTTTGAGCTCATTCTCACCTCTACTTCTTAACCAGCTGTTTTTCATGTACATTAAATTTTTGCTGTAGACATTTGAGTGCTTGAAATGCTTGCCATGTTGCTCTGCTTTAAAAGCTGCTCTTTTTGCTGTGCTCTCTCTGCTCTCGCTCAGATATTACAGGCTCAACGCTGCTGCCTGTCTGCTGTCTGACCTACGCTCGGAGCTTCGTGGAGTTTATCCTAAATCCTTCTCTTTATTCCTATTCACATAATATAACTTTCTTATTTTCACTAGATTACTTAACCTATTGCATAGTATTACTAAACGGAATGATTTAGCACTAGCAATCCACCAGCGTAATCACCTAGTGTTAGCCATAACCCGCTAGCCTGCTAGCTACCGTCTACTTTCTTTTTTCCTTTAAACCAAACCTTCCTTGTCGATTGAATGGCGGATTTATCCGATGTATGTTATTCTGATCTGTCCTCGCCAGATCGGGAAGCTGTGGAGACGTTGCTGCCCGGCATTCATCGATCCACCGCGAGGTACAGCGTCCCGCACATCACCCTCGCCCCAGGCACCGGCAAGCGACCGAGACATCCAGCCAGCGAGTCCCGTGTGCGTTGCAGTTTTTCGGACGGCGTTCATCAAACACACGGTCAGTCATGTCCAACGATTATCATGTGTAGTAAATGCAACATGTACAGCTTAGCTCTTTCTGTCAGCAGTGAGACTTACACATGTGATAAATGCAGGGATATTGTCAGGCTGACCGAGAGAATCTCAGAATTAGAGACACGCATCCAAACTTTAATTGAGGATAGTGAGAATGAAAGGGCCTTAGATACTGCTTTGGATGCGACTAGCCTTGTAAACACTGCACATTCGGTTCCGGTTGTAGAAGCCACGCAGCAGGCTAACTGGGTGACTGTGAGGCGGCAAAATGGCAAGAACAAACACCACTTTTCCGTTCCGATTAGAACATCAAACAGGTTCTCCCCACTCAGTGACGCACCCACTGAGAATCCTGTTGAAAGTGCCCTAGTAATTGGCGATTCTATTACCAGAGCACCTGACATCAAAGCAAATTTAAAAGTGCTGGCTAATGCTAAACGTAAATATTCTAAAATCATTATCCACGTCGGCACAAATGATGTTCGACTTCGCCAGTCGGAGATCACTAAAATTAACATTAAAGAGGTGTGTGAACTCGCAAATTCAATGTCAGCAAAAGTAATTTGTTCTGGCCCTCTTCCTGTTCGTCGGAGTGATGAGATAGTTAGCAGGTTATCATCACTCAATGGCTGGCTGTCTAAGTGGTGTGCGCAGAATAATATAGGTTTCATAGACAATTGGAAAAGCTTTTGGGGCAGACCTGATCTGTTGAAAAGAGATGGTATTCATCCCTCCCGGGATGGTGCTGCTCTTCTATCTAGAAATTTGGCAAATAGTCTTAGAGCTGAAACATGACAAACCAGGGCCCAGATCAGGACGCAGACAAACTGGCTAAACAGACCGTCTGCTAGCCGCCTCACGTCACAGAACTCAAATAATTCACAGCACATAGAAACTCTTTCACCTAGATATTATCACATAGAGACTGTGTCTGTACCTCGAAGTAGTAAATACAAAAAACTTCCAAAACCTTTTAAGGGTAAAAATTTAATTGATGTTCAAAAATATTAGATCTATTTCTTCAAAAGCACTTATTGTAAATGAAATTATCACAGACAATAAACTAGACTTGCTGTGTTTGACAGAAACCTGGCTAAAACCAGACGATTACATTACTTTAAATGAATCTAGTCCTCAAGGTTATGATTATCGACACAATCCTCGACAGAAAGGCAAAGGGGGAGGTGTTGCTGTAATTTATAGTAATATATTCAGAATCACTCAAAAGAATTTCAAATATAATTCCTTTGAAGTGATGGTGCTTTATGTAACATTATGTAAGTTGACATTTGTGCTGGCTACTGTATACAGGCCACCAGGGCACCATACTGACTTTATCAAAGAATTTGCTGATTTCCTATCAGAGTTAGTACTGGCTGCGGATAAAGTCCTTGTTGTTGGTGATTTTAATATCCATGTAGATAATAATAAAGACGCATTTGGATTGGCATTTGCAGACATTTTAAACTCTATTGGAGTTAGACAACACGTGTCAGGACCCACTCATTGTCGTAATCAGACCCTAGATCTAAAACTGTCGCATGGAATTGATATTGATGCTGTTGAAATTCTACAGCAGAGCGATGATATATCAGATCATTATCTAGTCTCGTGTATAATACAATTAGCCAAGGCTACAAAACCACCACCCAGCCATAAATATTGTAGAACCATCACATCTACCACTAAAGATTGCTTTATAAATAATCTCCCCGAGCAGTTTCATCGCCTTAGTATACCTGACAACTTAGAAGAACTCGATGCTGCAACAGAAACTATTGGCTCTCTCTTTTCCACTACATTAGATGCAGTCGCTCCTTTACGTCTAAAGAAGATTAAGGAAACTAATCCAACGCGGTGGTATGATGAGCACACTCGGGCTCTAAAACGAGCTGTTAGAAAAGCTGAACGTAGTTGGAAGAAAACAAAACTAGAAGTTTTTCGCCTTTCGTGGAAAGAAAAAAATGATTGAGTACAGAATGGCTATAAGAAATGCTAGATCTACTTATTTTTCAAATCTCTTAATAGAAAACAAACATAATCCTAGGTATTTATTTGACACAGTGGCTAAATTAACTAGAAACAGAGATTCAACTGCTGACGTTTCCATAGAGCACAGCAGTAATGACTTTATGAACTTCTTTACTTGCAAGATTGATAATATTAGAGAGACAATTAAAAACATGCAACAGTCTACAGTTTCGCTTCAGACAGTGCACTGTAGTGTCCCTGAGGTAAAACTCGAATCATTCGCCGCTATAGGAGAGGAAGAATTATCTAAACTTATCAAATCATCAAAATCAACAACATGTATGTTAGACCCAATGCCGACTAAACTACTGAAAGAAATGCTTCCAGAGGTCGTAGGTCCACTTCTTGATATAATTAATTCATCCTTAACACTAGGATACGTGCCAAAAACCTTTAAGCAGGCTATTATTAAACCTCTTATTAAAAAACCTCAACTAGATCCGAGAGATTTAGTAAATTACAGGCCAATCTCGAATCTACCTTTTCTGTCAAAGATACTAGAAAAGGCAGTTTCAACACAACTGTGTTCCTTTTTAGAAAGAAATGGAATCTGTGAGGATTTCCAGTCAGGATTTAGACTAAACCATAGTACTGAGACTGCTCTCGTTAGAGTTACAAACGACCTACTCTTATCATCCGATCGTGGCTGTATTTCTCTATTAGTGTTATTAGATCTCAGTGCTGCTTTTGACACTATCGATCACAATATTCTTCTAAAAAGACTTGAAAACTATATTGGCATTAGTGGAATTGTTTTGGCATGGTTCAAATCGTACTTATCTGACCGTTATCAGTCTGTAGTAGTTAATGAAGAAATGTCGTATCGATCACAGGTTAAATATGGAGTACCACAAGGCTCAGTACTAGGACCGTTGCTTTTCACTCTGTACATGCTGCCCTTAGGAGAGATAATTAGGAAGCATGGTGTTAGTTTTCACTGCTACGCTGACGATACTCAGCTCTATATTTCCTTGCGCCCTGACGAAACCTACAAATTCACAAAACTAACAGAATGCATAGCTGACATTAAAAACTGGATGACAAGAAATTTCTTATTATTAAATTCAGAAAAACCTGATATCCTAATCTTTGGACCAAAAACTTCCTCACGAAAAAACCTTGAATACTCTCTAACACTTGACGGGTGCTCCATTAAATCTTCGTCTTCAGTTAGGCACCTGGGTGTGCTCTTTGATACCAATCTTTCATTTGAAAGTCATGTTTCTAGTATCTGTAAAACCGCCTTCTTCCATCTAAAAAATATATCTAAATTACGGCATATGCTCTCAATGACAAATGCGGAACAGTTGGTTCATGCATTCATGACCTCAAGACTAGATTATTGTAACGCTCTACTGGGTGGTTGTTCTGCTCGGCTTTTAAACAAACTACAGTTGGTCCAAAATGCGGCAGCTAGAGTTCTTACTAGAACCAGAAAGTATGACCATATTAGCCCAGTTCTGTCAACATTACATTGGCTCCCTATTAAACATCGTATTGATTTTAAAATCTTGCTACTTACTTATAAAGCTCTAAATGGTTTAGCTCCCCAGTACCTAAGTGAACTCTTAATGCATTATAGTCCTTCACGTTTATTGCGATCTCAGAATTCAGGCCAGTTGATAATACCCAGAATATCAAAATCAAACTGAAGGCGGCAGATCCTTTTCCTATTTAGCACCTAAACTCTGGAACAATCTTCCTAGCATTGTTCGGGAAGCAGACACACTCTGTCAGTTTAAATCTAGACTAAAAACACATCTCTTTGCTCTTGCATACACATAACACATTATCAATACATTAACATTTTTCAAATCCGTTAAAGGATTGTTACGCTGCAATATTTAGGTCGGCCGGAACCGAGAACATTTCCTATAAAACTAGATATACCTGTACATCAGAATAAGAATGGCATCTCCGCTAATATCTGTCTCTCTGCTTATCCTGAGGTTTGCCGGGTGCTGGATTCAGGCCGTATCCAGATCAGATGGAGAACCAGTGTCTGGACCTGACTACAACGTAGCCCAGGAGACAATGGGCCTACAGACCCAGTTCTGGCTGCATCTATAATTCAGATATTTAATCCCCGTATCCGCTTACATATATTTATATATAATCTATTTTTAATCTCTATAATAAAAATGTATAATTCAGATTTTGATCTCCATATCCATTTACATATATTATATATATCTTCCAAGGGGTTTTTTCCCTCCTAGGACTTTTTTCCCAGTGCTAGCACGCTGGGTTTTTCCTCCTTGGGGTTTTTTTCCACCCCTGGGAGTCAGCCGACATTGGCTTAATGTAGCACCATCTTGTATATGTTACATATTACCACGCTTGGTTGTACAGCTTATTTTTAACCACTTCCCTTTTTCTGTGCTTCTAATATGTAAAGCTGCTTTGAACAATTACCAATTGTAAAAGCGCTATATAAATAAATTTGACCTGACCTGACCTGACCTGTTCTGCCTGCAGTGTTGCTCAGCATGCTGTGCTGTTCTGTTTGATGTTCTGCTCTGCTTGGTGTGCTGCTCTGTTTGATGTGCTGTTCTGCTTACAGTGTTGCTCTGCTTGAAATGCTGCTCTGCTTGCTGTGTTGCTCTGTTTGCTGTGCCTTCGGTGCTTGGCCCCGCATTGCTGCTTGCAGCTATATTTAGGGGCCAAGCCCCGAAGGGGCTGTAGCCCCTATTGTAATTGTACGTTTTCCCTTTTATTATTATTCTTCCGAATGGGAGTCTATGGCAGCCCTATCAACGGAACATGAGAAAATGATGAAATTTGGCATACTTGTAGAGATGGTCATGTCTAGAAATCTGACCAATTTTGGAGTCTCTAGGGCCAACTCTATAGCGCCACCACCAGTTCAAAATTTCAACATTCTAAAGATTATAACTTTTGATCCATTTGCTCTAGAAAAATACAATTTAGTACATATGATTTCTCTCTTCATGTTGATGCTATTCAACTTCTTACATTAAGTCTCTGCCCATTACAGTAGCAGCCATTTTGAAAAGTACAGTATTCCGTATTTTCGCTACTCCTCCTTCAAAATTTGTCCAATTTTGTCCAATCTTTGATCAGATGATCTTTGGTCTGAGCCGCACAGAAATGACTGAACAGAGTTTTTTTATTCATCTTTGTTCAAAAGTTATGATGTCATGAAGTTAACGAGGTTGACCCAAAATTGCTATAGAGGCTGTATCTCGGCCAAACTTTGAGCAATCGAAACAAAAATTGGTACACTTGATCAAGACCATGAGCTGAGGTTCCATGCCAAATTTGGGAACAGCGCCACCTACAGGTCATGATATCTGAAAGATGGCTATTTTGGCCAATAACTTTTGAACACTTTGTTAGAAAATCAAGATCTTGGTGTCTATGGATTCCCTGTGCTATGCCGAATCCGAGGATATCGAATTTGTCAACATCGGATGAACCACGTGTCCGCCATTTTGAATTTTGTCATAAATTGCAATAACTTTTAAACAATTCGACATATCACCACAAAAATTGGTACATGACCATCAGAGAGTCCTGAAGGTACATGAAAAGTTTCAGCACAGCGACACCTAGTATTCCACAGATATAATGATTTTTGAAAAATTGCTTATAACTTTTGAAAACATTATCCAAAATTTGTCTGCTTTGTGTCATTTTATTCCCTGGCTTATGCCGATTCCGACAATGTGTGATTTGTCATTTTCCTTAAATGTATCTGTCTGCCATATAGAAGTAAATCAAACAGTTTTTTCGCTACTCCTCCCACAAATTTTGGTCAATTTTGTCCAAAATCAGTTCAGATGATCTTTGGACCGAGCCGCACAGAAATGACTGAACGGATTTGTGATATTCGCTACCATTCCCGAGATATTCGTCTCTGAATGTGACCTTGCTTGTGTTTGTTGTCTTATGCTAGTTAGCTTAGCATGCTAATTGCTTAGCATGCTAACCAGTTGTCATTCTCTTTAATGTGGCTCTTCAGTTATCAAGTTAACCATGAGCTTCATTAGCATTAAGTTAGCTTAGCATGCTAATATGGTTAACATGCTAAGTAATGCTTTTTTGTAAATTCTTTCTTACACTAAAATGTATTTTAGATGCTTCAAGAACTTCTAACTAACCCACTGATGTCACATGGACTACTTTGATGATGTTTTTATTACCTTTCTGGACATGGACAGTGCACCGTACCTACACTTTCAATGGAGAGAAAGCTCTCGGACTAAATCTAAAATATCTTAAACTGTGTTCCGAAGATGAATGGAGGTCTTATGGGTTTGGAACAACATGAGGGTGAGTCATTAATGACATAATTTTCATTTTTGGGTGAACTAACCCTTTCAGTGTTATTTTTTCTTGAAACATTGTTCTTTAAGCACAATAACTGTCAGCTGTTTAAAAAGTTACCTACATTTACCATTGAAAATGGGTAAAATTCAACAATTTGGACATCAAGTCACATTGGGGTCCCAATATCTGCGACTGAACTTTGGCTTCATCACTTTATGCTTGTCCTTCAACAGAAATAACATTAATAAAATCAAAAAAATTGAGCAGAGGACCTCTGGTTGAGTTGACACGGAATGGCCCTACATACATACATATATATACATACATACATATATATATATTTATTATTTTTTTTTGTGTGTGTGCTTTATCTCTCTCTCTCTCTTATATAGGTCACCAATATTTACCTTATTTTTCAGGTAAGAGCGGGCGCAGCTATTTGTAAATTTAATGTGTCTGGCTTTCAGTGTCATTCGCTTCCAGTTATTTTTAGCTGTACAAAACAGCTCGTTATGCTGCTTGATATTGCAAACTGGTATTTCTTACCATATTATTTTAATATATTGTCTTAATTATAAATACTGGTTTGTAGCGCAAACAATTTTACTTTTTTTCTAATAATTTCACAATTAAATAACTAAAGATCAAACTCTCATTTGTATTTGTTTTGTAAAAACATACAGCAAAATTAAAGATATCTAAATGTAATATTGAATATGGCAGGAAGCAGGTTTAGGACTGTACTAAATTTATTTGTATCCTGCTTATGCGACCACTAACAAATATGTGCACAATAGAGAAACATATAAAAGTATATGTATGTGGGTGCAACCAAAGTCTATTACAGATTCCCGAAAAAGTGACACCTGATAGTGAGAGTCGCAGGCATCAATGTTGTGTGTGTGACTGGCAGCAGTGGGTTCTGTCCATGTGATGAGTGGGTGAGTCAGGCTGCTCATGCTGGGCAGAAGCCTCAAGCAAATGTCATCGCCTCTAACGTGCCACTGACTAACACACTGCTGCTCCCAGATGCCATCTATCACTGCACACACACTTCTCTTAACAACAGCCCCACAGCCAAATTGTACTCTATCCATTCAGCAAACTTACTTTCTTCATTTGTTTCCAATCATGAGTAATGTACCTGGTCTCCAGGAGCGTATGTTTTATGGAGCACATTTTATAGAGTAACTTCTTGCTAGCTGAAGGTATAATTTAGTATCAGTGTGAATATAGGTAGGCTGTAACTTTCTTGCTTTGACATGGTTCTTTTCAACAGTATGATACATGTAACACTCAAAACAGCACACATACTGGGTTTCACTTCCAATTTCTACCTCTGAGACATTTGTTTCAGTCCCAACCGTGAACATATCTCTCAGAGCGAGACAGCTTGGTAATTGCTTAGCAGCTATGACTTCAGTACCTGACCACAGCACATTACATTACATTAAATGCTAAGTAAAATAATTACACTTGTTATACTAAATAACAGTTTGTTTTTGAGATCTCATGTGCACTTGCATGTAATCAGTACATATTGTTCCAAGTTTGAAGTCAATTATGTCTCATAACTGATCACAAAGCCCCAAACTGCATTATGCAGAAATGCAAATATTATTCAAGAGCTATAGCAGAAAAAGATATTAATGTTGTCACAATACTGGAATTTCTAACTTCGATACGATACCATGAAATGTATCGATATTCGATATCATTTTCGATACCAAGGGGGAAAAAAACACTGCATATACTGTCATTTATATTATTTTTTGTTCATCCATTGAAAGTCTAGGCAATCAATAATTTCTTCTGAAGAGATCACTTTATATAATGACAGCTTTTAAGCTTTTATTCATATTTAAATAATTACCATTACAATTATCTCACATAAATATTTGCTAACTCGATGTATTTGTTTTTTTCATTTTGGGTAACACTTTGGTATAGGGAACATGTATTCACTATTAACTATGACTTTTCCCTCAATAAACTCCTAATTTACTGCTTATTAATAGTAAGTTAGTTGTTAAGTTTAGGTATTGGGTAGGGTTATGAATGTAGAATAAGGTCATGCAGAATAAGGCATTAATATGTGCTTAATAATTAATAATAAACAGCCAATATTCTAGTAATATGCATGCTAATAAGCTAGTTAAAAGACCCTAAAATAAAGTGTAACCTAATTTTGTTGCAATAGTTTACACATAACACAGGGAAGCTTGATATCAAACAGTAAACTGAATTAAAAAAGACAAGTAAACAGTAATGAAATAAGAACAAATAAACAAATTACAAAGGATTTTTTTTTTTTTTTTTTTTCAGGTAGGTCTAACAGTACTATTCAAGGGTGTGTTTCCCAAAGCCAACTATGATCGCAAGTTCCGTCATTACCAATAGAGTTCAATGGAACTTGCAACCATAGTTGGCTATTGATGCTTTTGGGAAACATACCCCTGGTAAGAAACTGAAATAAGAAACAAAGTAATCAAATTTAAAATCTTCATTGTAAAAATTAAATACAGATTAATCAATTAAAGTTACACAAGTTAATCAGTCAAGAGCAGTGATTTTCCCTTTGTCTTTTGTTGTTTGATTAACATTAAAGGGGTCAAACTTTTATCGTTTTAGAATGTTTCCTGTGGCGCACTTACACTGTTAGTATGATTTTTTTTTTTTTTTAATCAAAAATTGTCATATTTAGAAATAAAAGGCCATTTTCCTACATTGATTTTAACCCTATGATTTGAACGCTCTGTTTGAAGGGGCATCTGCTTTGAGACTTCAGTGTAAATCACTGCTGTGATTGGCTAACATCTTCGATTATGAAACAGCTAAGTATAACAAGTTTAACTTTCTCAAATCTTTTTTTATTATTACAGCTCTCAAGGTTAACTAATCGTGTAAAGTGTTGATTATATTTAATTCTATGGCATTATATTTAGATCGTGGCATGAAATGTTGGAGTGATGTGCATTGTAGCTGATCACAGACATGTTTCGTCATTGCACCTCGATTTCACACACACTAACTCACACTAACAAATGCTTTCATAACTAACAGTGCAAACACACACTGTAAACCCTAATGCTCAAAATACTTAATTCGTTTGAGTAGGACAAACTTAAATTAAACAAATTAGTTCAGTTAAATTAACAGTTATGAGTATTTAAAACTTTCTTTTACTTTTGAGTTCACAGCACTGACATATTTCAAGTAAACTAAACTGTTTTAGTTGCAGCAGATTTCTAATTCCCAGCATGCTTTGCATCAGACTGTCTAAATGTTGAAATAAAGTGTTATTTTGTGTGTTTTTGCATAAGATTAACATAGGGAGACATAAGTTAGTGTTTAATGTTGTGTTATGTTGGGATTGACAGGCGGTTCTGTTATGTTAGTTTTGTAGGGTTACCATTCTGGTGAAGAGTAGACTGTGTGGTTAGGTTGAGGATGGGCTGCAAAACTTTTAAGACCACATATACTGTATGTTGTTTGATTATATACATGCAAGTATATATTGACAGTCTCTTTGATAATTATAATAGCATGTGTTTTTTGCTAACTAACATTTAACCAAGATTTGAATGTGATGTTTATGTAAATTAACTATATGTACTTGAGTAGGGCGAGGCTGAGAACTGTGGGAGCGAAGGAATGCCAGTGATGTGATTGTTAATGAGAGACACCTGTGCACCACACTAGCATTGCTCCACTTCCATGGCTCTCGGCCCCGCCCCACTTGTCACAAAAAAATTAAGTTCTACTAACTTAAAAAAAATAAGTTAGTTAACTTAAATGTTTTGAGGTAATAAGTTTCCTCAAATGTTTTGAGTATTCTGAACTTATTGAGTTTTACAGTGCACTGTAATTGAGAGCTTCATTGATTATTACAGGTGTTTTGGCGCTTTGGCGCGAGTCCAGAGCTCAGTCACTCATAAATGCTCACTGTTTGATTAACAGCTCCAGCACGCGCTGTTTGATTGACAGCTCCAGAGGGAGCGTTCTTTGATCGCTTTTTATTTATAATTTAATCAGTATGAATAACAGATTTCATCCTACTGAGATAAACAATGTGAAGTTGACTGTTAAGTCATCACTGGTTTGATTTACTGACAAGACAAGAACATCTGACTGTACATGAATCATTACAAATCAGAAATCACTGATCACAGATCAGGCATTAAATTTAACGCGGTTACTTACATGTTGTTGCATTACTGTCGAGCCCATATTGTAAACATCTGTTTGCAAAGCCTGCTCCAAAATTGCAAGTGATTTACCAAAGAATCCACAGTGAAATGAAATGCATAAAAATAAATAATGCTCAACTCAGACATTCACATAGTTAAAAGTTAGTTGATCTTTAAATAGCTCCAGAAAACATCAAAGCAGCTTTATGTAGAAAAGAGTCAGAATCAGATGCATGTGGGCATTTGTCAACTGAAAGTGTTATGCTTATTGTCACCCTGCTGCTTGCAGTTCAATGATTAAAAGAGAATGCTCTGTTAATGTTGTTAATGCTCATACTCTACACTTTCCGTTAGGACACAAAAGTCAGTCTTTCAGAAAATGGAACTGCACTCCTTTACAGAAGTGTTGTCTTTGAAACAATATGTTTGTGAAAAGCACTATACAATTAAACTTGAATTTCATTAAATCTGTCCTCAGATAACTGTGTGGTTGTGCATGTTTATGTGGGGTGATTCTGAGTGTCAGAAAAGGGGTGTGAACAGGAAGTCCAGCAAGGGGACATAAATTAATTTTCAGGTGAAAAATAATACAAGTAATAATGTACATTCAACCCGGGCAGTCATGATTAACTATATCCATAAAGAAAAACAAACAAACAAACAAACAGACAGACAAACAAACAGACAGACACAGACAGACAGACAGATAGATAGATAAACAATATTTTAAAAAATTAGCAAATTTCATTTGAGACCCCAAAGCTGCACCACTGTGATGGCATAGCTGTGATGAGTTTCATTCTTTGTCTCTATTATTTACAACAAAGTCCTTTCTTGTGCTAACTGCAAATTCTCCAGGGAAGAACGTAGAGGTAAGCGGACTAAGATATGACCAAGCAGCTAAGACACTAATAGAAAAGTTATGATTATTACATAATAATTACATGAGCGTTCTTAACAAGGATGCATATACTATTCTGTAAAAACTTTTTAGGTTTTGAAGACACTTTGCATACAGATAAATGGCAGGATAATATAAAGCTGCCATTATAAATCCCACAGCAAACAGAACACCAGACTGTGGGGAGTGCTGTTAAAATGCAATCTTAGGGAAATAACTAGCATTAGACCCAATGAAAAGAAAGTGTGGATAAAAAAAAACTCTTGTCCTGTGTGAGATGAAGTCTGTTGTAGGACAACATCATGCACATGAGGTCAGACTTGTCATCAAACATGCACTTGACATAAATGGGGATTTTACTTATTTATTTATTATTATTTTTTTCATTTGCACTTTTCATTGTCTTTACTCTGGTTGTTGTGGGAAAAGTTGGTGATCTCTGAAAGAGATTGCAAGCTTATCTGAGTTTACAGACGAAATGGAGAAAGAGGAAGCAGAGGGGTTAGAGCTGTCATGATCTCATCAAGTGCTTTTCATCTGCAGAATGCTCAAAGAACTGCCTCTCTTCCTCCATCCAATCCCATCATGCCTTAGGGGTCCCAGAGCTCTTATACAGGAAGTTCTAAAAATTAACTTAAAAGGTTGCAAAGGCCAACTTCAGATCAATGAAAAAAAGTTCTGTTTAGAACAATTTAGTTCCCTTTCAGTCGGTCACGTTCGACGTACGTCAGTAGTGACCGACGAATTGGGATATCGCTAAAGAGCCCCTATCAGCTTCGAGAGAACTAAAACAAGCCAATGGAATTGGCGTGCGATATTTGCATAATGCGCACCTCCCCTAACAGGTGGATATAAAAAGGGGGGCAGATGCAATCGCACTCTGTCTTTCGCTTCGGAGCCTACCTGGTGTCCTGCGGCTGTTTGAACTTCAAGCCTCTGAAGAAGTTTCGGCGCTTGTGTTGGTGTGACGACGCCTGCAGCGAGGTCGCGAGTTGGAGTGAGCCGGGTGGAAACATCTACTGTTTTCCCAGCGTTCTGCTGTAATTCCACTGGTTGGTCTGCGATTTGGTCTGGTTCCTCCTGTGTTTTTCTAAACACGTCGTGACGCTCCCTGTGTGTCTCGACACAAAAGAGCTGAAGTTTCCCCTTCTAAAAGAGATTCACAGACAGACACTGTGTCTTTTTCAAGATGTCATTCTGTCTGTGCGTTTCTGGAGGCGGTCGTTTCCTATCCTCTCTGACGGCCATGATCACTTTCTCTCATGTCTGCATAGCGTGCTGAGACTGTGTTTGTGGGTGGTCATATTTTCTTATGGAAATATGTCCACGTCGGCGCGTTGTTTGCTCGCCTTTCTCGTAAGGGCTTGAGCGCTCAGCGCGCCGTGTGCCGTCGAATTGCCGGCTGACAGCGCGCGTTGCCACGGCAACCCTGCGCGCTGTCTGGCGCTCTAGATGCAAGGTCGAGACTCGGCTGCCTTTTAATGAGGTGGAGTCCCCTCACTTATTCCCCGATCTAGTTATTTTTCTGAATCAGAAAAGTGCTACTTTGGTTAATAAGCCTGGGTGACCAGAGGATCACAGTGGGGCAATACCCGCCAAGTCATTCTCCGTGGGCCCCCCACTCCTCTAGTGCATCGCAAACATGTTGTGACTATGTTCGTGGGTGGATCATGTTTAGATACATGGCCACGTCGGTGCCCAGGGTGCCGTGTGTCGTCCAGTTGGGCGGCCACGTTCACTGTCCAACATGGCTGGTAGCTTCTGCATGTGTTGCTGGTCCTCCTTAAAATAAATATGGAGGACCTAACATCTTAGTCAGGGCTCCAGCAGAGGATCAGATGTCGACTGCTACATTGGAGAGAGTATTGTTGGGCTCTGAACATGAAGATGAGGCTAAGCGTCCCACGGTTGTGGCGTGCTCATGCCGAATCGGATTCAGACTTGGCAACCATGCTTTCCCGGGCCCCTGGGGGTGTCGTGCGACGCGTACTCGCCTTGCCCCGCCCCCTGGCTTAGCCCGGATGTGCATGAAAAAACTTGGCAGTTTGTGGCCTTTTTTGGCGTTAATATGGAACGCCAAGAGGGTCATAATCTGCACTACAAGTTTTTTCTCTCTCACTACCCCCTAGGGTGGGGTGGCAGTGCTACGGGCACACCACCTCTGCCCTGCATGAGTCTTGGCCCCTGGCAAGTCTGCAGTAGGTCAAAGCACTCATTGCATGTGGGTAGTTCTGAGTCGGGGTTGAGCTACGCAGGATGCAAATCAAAGCGCAGGCCCCTGGCCAGACAATGTCCACCATGGTGGTCCAGAAACACCCCTGGCGAGTCTTGCTGGGATGTGCCGTCGTCAAAGTGTGCTTTCTCGATGCGCTCATCTCACAAACTGGCCTTGAACCCAGCCCGCTCAACCCGCAGTTACCTGACTAGCGGGAGACGGTCCTGGAGATATGGCGACCTGGAGCTGACGTAAACGGTTCTTTCTCCCCCGGAGGAGGGCCGGGTGGAGAATTGGTCTGTTCCGCCGCTGGCTCTCCGGAGTCCAGCGGTACCCACTAAGAACTGTTTTCCGATCCTCTACGTCCCAAGAGTGTGGCTGGCGATGTGCAGCGCCCCGCGTTGCTACTCCCAGCCCCCTCTCACCTCGCCAGCAGGTGTCAGTGTGTTGGTGCAGGCCGCGCCCCGTGTGCCGTCTCCCATACGCACTGCTACCTCGCAGAGTCTGATCACACTCTGGGCCGCTACCACGCCGCCCGAGTCGGGTCCCTGTACTCTGGTTCGCTGCCCCACCCCCGGTACGTCTGTGGTGCGTTTGGTTCTGCTGGCTCGGTGTCTGGAGGCCTGGTTAGTGCCCCCAGCCCGTTCCGCTGGCTCATGCGTACTATCAGACTCGGCTATGCGATTCATTTCGCCCGGTGTCCTCCGGCGTCCAGGGGTGTCCACTTCACTTAGGTGTCGTTGGACATTGCACCTGTTCTCCGAGTGGAGATTGCTGTCCTCCTGGCGAGGGATACAATCGAGCCGGTCCCTCCAGCCGATTTGAAGTCAGGTTCAGCCCTACTTCATTGTACCCTTAAGGGCGGTGGGCTATGGCCAATCCTGGATCTGCGCGTCTTGAACCGGTACCTTCAGGCTGCCGTTTAAGGTGCTCATGCAGAAGCGCATTTTCGAGTGCGTCCGTCCCGGGGTTTGGTTTGCAGCATTCGACCTGAAGGATGCATACTTTCATGTCTCGATTCTGCGCTCGGGTCGAGCATGTCAGTACAAACTCCTACCCTTCGGGCTGGCCCTGTCGCTCCATGCCTTACACGGTTGCGGAGGTGGCCATTGTTCCCCTCAAGGAACAGGGCGTTCACATTCTCGACTGCCTCGACGACTGGTTGTTCCTGGCCAGCTTGCAAAGCAGTTGTGCGTACACAGGGAGATGGTTTAGCTCACCTCAGCCTGTTGGGTCTTTGGGTCAGCTGGGACAAGAGCAAACTCGCCCCCGGGCAGAGGATCTCTTTTCTCAGTCTCGAGCTAGACTCGGTCGCCTGGATTGTGCGCCTCTCTGAGGAGCGCGTCCAGTCGGTGTTGAACTGCCTGAGTTCGCTCAAGCGCAGGATGGCGGCCCCACTGAAAGACTTCAGAGGCTCCTGGGGCATGTGGCATCTGCAGCCGCGTTTCGCCGCTCAGGTTGCTCCATATGAGGCCGCTTCAACACCGGCTCCGTGACTGGGTCCCGAGATGGCCGTGGCAGCGCAGCACGCTAAGTGTCCTCGTGACACGGAGATGCCGCCCTTCCCTCATCCGGTGGTCAGACCCTTTGTTCCTGCGGGCGGGATTACCCCTTGGACGCTGTGGTCCACACAGATGCCTCTACCACCGGATGGGGGGCCATGTACAACGGACATGCGGTTCGGGTCTTGGACGGGGCCTCGACTGCATTGGCATATCAATTGCTTCGAGTTGCTAGCAGTATGTCTTGCACTGGGCCGCTTCAAGGAGCTGCTGTCAGACAAGCACGTACTGGTCCGCTCGGACAAGCACGGCGGCCGTTGCGTACATCAACCATCAGGCTGGTCTACGCTCCCGTCGCATATCGCAACTCGCCTGCCATCTCTTGCTATGGAGTCAGAAGCATCTGAGGTCGCTTCAGGCCACTCATGTCCCAGGTGTGCTTAACCGTGCAGCCTACGAGCTCTTACGGCAGCCTCCACTTGCGGGCAAGTGGCGGCTCCATCCCCAGGCGGTCCAGCTGATCTGGCACTACTTCGGCGAGGCCCAGGTAGTCCTGTTGCCTCCCCAGGAACTGCCCTCGGCCAGTGGTTTTCCCTGACCGGCGAGTCGCTCGGCACGGATACCCTGGCACTCAGCTGGCCCCGGGGCCTATGCAATATGCGTTTTTCCCCCAGTGAGCCTTCTCGCACAGCTCCTGTGCTAGGTCAGGGAGGATGAGGAGCAGGTCTTGTTAGTGGCTCCATATTGGTCACTCGGACCCGGGTTTCGGACCTAATGCTCCTCACGACAGCCCCTCCTTGGCCGATTCCTCTGAGGAAGGACCTCCTGACTCAGAGATGGGGCTTCCTATGGCACCCGCGTCCCGACCTGTGGAACCTCCACGTGTGGTCCCTGGACGGGATGCGGAGGTTCTGGGTGATCTCCCGCAGGCGGTCGTAGACACCATCACTTCCGCTAGAGCTCCTTTACGAGGAGCCTCTATGCGTTGAAGTGGAACCTATTCGTTGAATGGTGCTCCTCTCGCAAGACGAGAGGACCCCCGATCATGCTCGGTCAGATCTGTGCTTTCCTTCCTGCAAGAGGGCTTGGAGCGAAGGCTGTCTCCCTCCACCCTCAAGGTGTATGTTGCCGCTTCGCTGCACATCTCCATGCAGTTGATGGCAAGCCCTGGGGAAACACGGTCTGATCATCAGGTTCCTGAGGGGGGCGAGGGGACTGATTCCTCCTTGCCCACCCTCCTTACCCTCTAGGGATCTCACCTTAGTTCTTAGCTAACTTCGGCGTCATCCCTTGAGCCTTTGCAATTAGTCGAGTTAAAAGTACTGTCTCTTAGACCGTCCTCCTGGTTGCATTGGCCTCATGTTAAGAGGGTAGGGGACCTGCACGCATTTTCGGTCGATGAATCGTGCCTGGAATTTGGGCCTGGGGATTCTCACGTCTTCCTGAGACCCCGGCCTGGATATGTGCCCAAGGTTCCTACCACTCCCTTCAGAGATCAGGTAGTGAACCTGCAAGCGCTGCCTTCGGAGGAGGCAGACCCAGCCCTAGCTTCGCTCTGTCCAGTTCGCGCCCTGCGTGTTTACGTGGATGGAACTTGAAGCTTAGGACCTCAGATCAGCTCTTTGTCTGTTACGGAGACCAGCAGAAGGGAAAGGCTGTCTCCAAGCAGAGGATGGCCCACTGGTTAGTGGATGCCATCGCCCTGGCTTATGTCCCCAGGGCGTGCCTTGCCCGTTCGGGTTGAGAGCCCACTCCACCTGAGGAGTGGCCTCTTCCTGGGCGCTGGCTCATGGCGCCTCGCTGACAGATTGTAGAGATGTGGGCTGGGCGACACCCAACACGTTTGCTAGGGTTTTTAGCTTACGTGTAAGCTGGCTCTTCCCGTGTACTCGCTTCCACCAGCCGGTAGACGCGTTGAACCTGTGCTCGTGTCGGCTTGCAATGCCACTCCCGCCCCCTGGGCAGGATATGTGCATCTGTTGACTCCAGTTGTGTTCCCCGTTCGGTGAACCCTGTCGAGTTCCTCCACCTCCTCCTTCGGCTCGGGCATTGCGGAGTGTCTGATGCCAGACCAACATCCATCTTCGATGTTGTCTGTTGGTTGGGTTCCATATGTTGCAATCCCTCTACGTGAGTGATTCCATATGTGTATTGTGCACTGTTACTCCCTACGGTGAGCCCGTGTCTTTCCCTTAGCAGAGCTTCTGCTTTCTCCTGTCAGATGAGTCTCCCCCTACTCAGGTGGAGCCATCTCAGGGACTCATATGCGTTCTGCCCTGCGGGCCAGTCCATATGTTTTCCATGTAAATTCCTTCCCCTCTGGGTAGGTAGTGGTTTCCGCAGCGTTCCTTACGGGTTCGCTTCCCCAGTGTAGTCTAGTTTACTTAGTGGGTATATCGGAACAGCAGTAGACTTCCCGGCGTAAGCTCGCCCCCTTCTCCGTCCCCTTGGTGCGACGGGCGGCTAGAGCCTGCGCTGGGCACTGGAAGGGGTTTCGTAACTGTGGCGTTTTAGTTGGGATCCCAATTCGTCGGTCACTACTGACGTACGTCGAACGTGACCGACTGAAAGGGAACGTCTCGGTTACGTATGTAACCCTCGTTCCCTGAAGGAGGGAACGGAGACGTACGTCCCGTCGCCACAGTTTCTTTACCCTCGCTGCAGTGCGGACACCGGTTGTCTCCTCAGCGAAAAACAGAGTGCGATTGCATCTGCCCCCCTTTTTATATCCACCTGTTAGGGGAGGTGCGCATTATGCAAATATCGCACGCCAATTCCATTGGCTTGTTTTAGTTCTCTCGAAGCTGATAGGGGCTCTTTAGCGATATCCCAATTCGTCGGTCACTACTGACGTACGTCTCCGTTCCCTCCTTCAGGGAACAAGGGTTACATACGTAACCGAGACGTTTTCTTTAGTCTTTTATGAATGAATCTAAATACAATTTCTAAATAGTTTCAACATAGCTTATTAGTTTGTTTATTCACTGTAAAGTTGTTGCAGCTAGAAAAGAGAATCATAGAATACATACGAAGAACCAACAAGTAGATGAAACCAAGCATATAAGGATTAAAACAAGCATAAATTGAGTTGTTACAGTGCAGCCTGGGACACATTATAGAACTGCATGGAATTTGTAATATAACAACAGAAATGCTGAATTAAATAAAAAGTGTATAGTTAAAACCATAATAATTACAGGGTTTCCACAGCTTTTGATCTAAGATTTCCATGGCTTTTATCAGCTATGCATGATTACTGGATATGAATCGTAGTTATTGCATTTCAAAAACCAATTTCTAGTAATTAATTTTTTTATTTAAGTGGAAGTAGAAAAATGCATATTGACTATAGAAATTTCTCATTAATTTTCATAGCTTTTTCAGGTTTCTCTGCCATTTCCAGAGAACAAAAGATAATGAAGAAGAGAAAATACAAAAAGCAAACTGAGAAAAACAAGAGAGATGAAAAAGACTAGAAAAGGTAGACAACCAAATGAAATAAAATAAAAGAAATACTTACTTCTCAATCAAGTCCAAGGTCACTCCGGGCACCAGCTTTGCACTCTTCTGCATACAGAACCTTAGAGGAGAGAGAAAAAAAAAAAGGAAAGTCTATGAGAGAAGACGTCATACACAGAAACTTCTTTTTAACTTCTGCCTCTTTCGATTTCGATTTCACCCACAGTCAAGATGCTTTATACGTACTGATTTGTGATTACTCAAACCAGGCTTGAAATCTTAGCACTGTCCTCTCTCTAAACCAAACCTAGAGTCTATCAGAGAGAGCAAAAAACACAGAGAGAGAGAGAGCAAAAAAGCTTACCAGCAGTATAAAAGCACCAGCCTTACAGTAGCAAAATCCAAAAACATGCAGATATATTTATTACAATAATAATAACAATTAAAGCTGCAAGCAGCGATGAAAGGGCCCTCGCACCCAGGCTCACCGCCACCCGTTGGCCTTAGGAAAACAGCGAACAGTGGGCGACATGCATGTAAGTGAGTGAATACAGGAGAATTATGCCAAAATCATTTTGAAATGCCACACTTCCTGCTGCCAACAGATGGCGCTTTGACCATAACTTAATATTGCCATGTTGATGTCTTCAGGCCAGGACTATTATTGAACATGTGAAGTTTGGAGCGGATCGGAAACTGCATGCCTGATTTACAACAACAACAACAACTTCCTGTTTCGTGGCGTTAATCACATACTTTAGCAGTTAGCTAAGTGTTGCCTGTATTAACGTGTTTCTAGCATGTTTGGTACTTCGTGGCATATTGAAATCTGTTCCTGGAATTGAATTACAGTGTGAAGCATGCCACTTCCTGTTGCCAGCAGGTGGCGCTATGACTAAATGAAAATTGGCAAATAGATGTCTTTAGGCCAGGACTCTTATCACAGATGTGAAGTTTGGGGCAGATCGGACATTGTATGCCTGAGTTACGACAGCTTCCTCTTTCATGGCGAAACATCAGACTTTGTCAGGCCGCCACGGACATGCCCTTCAATGAAAACTCAAGATCTTTGAGATTTATCATCGCTAAGGTCTTAAGATTAGACTGACAACATATGATGTTGATCTGGTTAAACCTCTATGAGGAGTTAATCACAGTGTAAAACATGTCATTTCCTGTTGCCCCCAGGTGGCACTATGACTGTAACTGAATATTGTCATGAAGATGTCTTCAGGTCGCTACTCTAATACAGCACGTAAAGTTTGGGGCAGATCCAACATTGTATACCCGAGTTACAACAACTTCCTGTTTCATGGCGAAACATCGAAATTTGTCAGGCCGCCACGGACACGCCCTTTGGTGAAAACTCTAGATATTCGCAATTTAACGTCACAAAGGTCTTTAGATTAGACTGACCAAAAATGTCATTGATCTCATTAAACTCTAGGAGGAGTTCATTAAAGTACAATGTCTGGAAATGGCAAAAAATGGCACGTTAATTCAAAATATCCGACTTCCTGTTCGGTTTCAGATTTTGCTCCAAGAGACTTTTTTGTAGGTATTGGGCTATTAAATGTGTGTACCGAATTTCAAAATCAACGTGAAATGTAGCGAGAGAGGCACTACGCCATCGAGCCATTTTTCCCCGCTCAATTCTGAAACCCATAACAAACGTAAATTTTCACCACTTCTGATGTGTGTGCAAAGTTTCATGAGTTTTCGAGCATGTTTAGGCCCTCAAAAATATGATTTACTTTGGAGAAGAAGAATAATAAATATAGCTGCGAGCATACCACTTTGTACATACATAACACTTTGTTTCCCTTTTCTTGCCATAAATTCGTTGCCTCACCACGGCCAAACCGTTTGAGATATCCAAAATCCGTTTGCAATTAAACAACTTCAATGTGTTAGCAACAAGTAAAAAAAGCTTGGTGTAAATTGGATAAACCCTTTAGGAGTAGTAGTATAAAATTCATAGCCTGTTTTTAAAAAAAAAATAATATTCAACAAAAATAGCCGACTTCCTGTTGGTCAGAGCTAATGAATGTAAATTAGAAAAATGTCCGGCTTGATGAGAACAATATGTGTACCGAGTTTGGTGAATGTAGGAAAAACTAGCCCCCCCACTTTTGTCAAAAGGTGGCGCTACTGAGCCCCTCCACCACCCCCATTTCTATGGCTTTGTCCATGTCTACTGGTTGACAATATTGATGTGTATATCGAGTTTCATGCAATTTGAAGGATGTTAAGAGCCTCAAAAACACTCAAGAATATTATTACAGTTTGACCTATTGCCATGGCAACAATATTTCAAATATCAAAAATCCTGTCATAGGTCTACATCTGCTGTGTATTGACATTACACTGATGAAGTTTGAAGCAAATCAGGTAAACATAACAGAGTTAACTTAATGCATTTTGAAAGTGACACACTTCTTGCTGCCAGTTGGTGGCACTATAACTTTGACTCACAATAGTCACATCCATGTGATCAGACTCCTATAATGAACACACCGCTGAAGTTTCATAAACATCAATCAATGTAAGCAGAAGTTATAACACACTTCCTGTTTCCCTTTTCTCGCCATAAATTCGTTGCCTCGCCACGGCCAAACCGTTCGAGATATCAAAAATCCGCTGGCAATTTTTCATCATCAATGTCTTGACTTCATGCTGACCGAGTTTGGTGGTGATCGGATTAATCGCCTAGGAAGAGTATATCAAATTCCAGAGCATGCGTTTTTCAAACAACCCTTAATAGCTGACTTCCTGTTGACGTGGCGTTTAACTTAGAGTACGAAAGTTGTTTGGCCCGATGAGGTCTATATGTGTACCAAGTTTTATACTTGTATGTGCAAGCGTGTTTGATATATAGACCAAAATTTCGGACCCTGTTCAAGGGGGCGCTGTCGAGCCCTCCTGCCACGCCCGGGTACCAGCTTCTGCCCGGCCATGATGGCCGCGGGTTCCAATGTATGTGCAAAGTTTCATGAGTTTTCGAGCATGGTAAGGGCCCCAAAAATGCCCGAATAGCTGGAAGAAAAATAATAATAAATATAGCTGCGAGCAGCGATGACGGGCCAAAGCCTGGTGGCATCGCTTCCCCGGTGGCATCAGGGCAACTGTGCACGGTGGGCAATGGGCATTTAAAACAGTTAAGCATAAAAGGACTTTGTCAATTTCACACCACATTTACTGCAGCAGCTGATGCTCCTATGATGACAAATCACATGCATGAGATCGTTTAAAGGTTTTGTGAAATCACAGGCAAATCAGTGCCTGTTCACGCGAGTGACAATCACGCAGTGTTCATGAGCAAAGACGCAATCTGAGAGAATCGGCAATGAGTCGCTGACACCTGTGAGATATTTGGCACGCTAAATATCTGGACCTGTCGGCGATTCAAAATCCTGCTGTGTGAAAAGTGTTCAGACTGAAGACTACATCGGCAATGACTGACAGCCAATGAGAGAGCAAGATACAGAGCAGCAGGGAGTTATAAACCACAATATCAGCAAGCATAGCTTTGTACACATAAACATTACAATTCTATCAAAAAGAATCAAAGCACAAACATTTTCTTGATCATCTGCAACAGCAGCACATTGAAAAGTTATGTATTTACCTCCAAATCTCGATGCAGAACACACAATCCAGTCTCCCCAACCCTTTCCTCTTCCATAGTCTTCTTTTTTTTTTTTTTTTTTCTTGTTTTCGCTGCAAATCAGCACACAGGCAATTCGTATTGCAAGCTTCTTGCGGGCTATCATTTTTAATAATAAACCCAGTCTCACTTGAGAACTCCGGTCTTGCATACGTGATATTGTGTTGTTTCCTTGTCACATCTCCCGTGTGTTTGGCTGTGAAATGTACTTTGAGTGCCAGACAGACATGTCAGCGATTCTTCCTATTCTAAATTCATGCAGTGTGAAACCTTCTGTCGCCGATCCATCATGCATTTTGAACACAACAGCGACTGAATCAAAAGCGAAAGTAATGCAGTGTGAAAAGGACAGTGACCAGACTAGTTTGAAAATCATGCAGTCTGAAGTCGGCTTCAGACAACCCCTATAAAAATTCTAGACCAAATTATATACTGTTATTTGTGCAAACTCCAATGCTCTGAAATAACTAATCCAGGCATAATGTGAATGTCTGTGATTGCTGATGTTGTATAATCCTCACTCTCCTATTCATGTGTTTTTGACCTCCATGAGCTGTTGTTTGTGCACCAATCTTATGCACCAAAAGCATGCATTCATTTAATTTTAATATGTGTGGTATAAGATAAAAAATAAAATGGAAAAATAATAAATAATAAATAGAGCCAAATCACAGAACCTGCAAAGACAATTTTAATGTCAGTCTCAGGTATTAATAAGGTTCATATCTTGAATTTTCTGCTCACTTATGCAAGTTTATTTTAAACAGCCACTTTCATAATCATGTGAAATTTTACTGAAACAGGGTTTTTTAATAAATTTGAATTATATCAGTAAATAAATAATTCAAAAATTCTCATTGTAATTGTTAAAAATAAATAACTCAATATTTAGAAAAAAAAATAAGACTGTAAAGCACACATATGCATACACAGAGAGAGAAAAAGATATATATATATATAGACAGTGTGACACAGACATAGACCCACACACAGACACCCCCGAATGAGCCTGAGGTAATATGGGGGAAGACAGAGAGCGAGACAGGGAGAGAGACTGAGACAGACTGAGAATATCATTTTAAACAAACAAACAAAACAAACAAAAAAAATCTTAATTATGACAAAGTAGTCTTTGATAATTTATTAAATATACCTGCACAAACAGTATAATTAAAACAAATTATTTGTTCTATATATATCAAAATGATTATATACAGCTATGGAAAAAATTAAGAGACCACTTAACATTGATTTCTGAACTTGGAGTGGTCTCTTAATTTTTTCCATAGCTGTATGTTTGACTTATCCAACCCCGTTTTAAAAATAGGTATATGCTGCCCTCTAGTTGTTACTCTATGTATGACATTAATTATATTTGATTGGAAAATGGATTAATCTGCCTATTTTTAATTAAACATGCTTTTTGAACTGGAAGAAAATGAATAAAATGTGTTTATTTCAAACATCTATATTATTCTATATATAAATTAATTGTGTATAGTGTTTTTTTTAATAGAGAATATGAGTCATTCCGTTTACATTTTTTACATTACTTCAATCTATTACCATGGCAAGACGGTTCGAGATATCCATTATCCGTTTTCAATTTAACATCTTCGATGTCTTAGCAACATGTAAAAAATGTTTGGTCTGAATGGAATAAACTCCCTAGAAGTAGTAGTTTAAAATTCAGAGCATGTTTAGTCAAAAAATCCACATTCAAAACAAAATAGCAGACTTCCTGTTGGTCGGAGCTAATGACTGTAAATTAGAAAATTATCCGGCTTAATGAGAACAATACGTGTACCGAGTTTGGTGACTGTAGGTTAAACTAACCCCCCCACTTTGTCAAAAGGTGGCGCTATAGAGGCCCTGCTCCCCGCACGTTTCTACGGTTTTGCCCATGTCTGCTGGTTGATATCTCTGATGTGTGCATTGAGTTTCATGCAATTTGAAGCATGTTAAGAGCCTCAAAAGCTTCCAAAACTAATATTAAAGTTTGATGCGTTGCCATGGCAACAGTGTTTGTGATATCACTATTCTTTTCAAAGGTCTACATTCACCATGTCTTGACATTATTGTGGTGAAGTTTGAAGCAAATCAGATAAAAATAAAATGGTGATCTCAAAGCATTTTGAAAGTGACACGCTTCCTGCTGCCAGTTGGTGGCAGTATAACTTTGACTCACAATAGTCACATCCATGTGATCTGACTATTACAACCAACATACACGTGAAGTTTCATAAAGATCAATATATGTATGCAGAAGTTATAACACATTTCCTGTTTCCCTTTTCTCGCCATAAATTCGTTGCCTTGCCACAGCCAAACCGTTCGAGATATCAAAAATCCGCTGTCAATTTTTCATCTTCAATGTCTTGACTTCATGCTGACCGAGTTTGGTGGCGATCGGATTAATTGCCTAGGAGGAGTATATCAAATTCCAGAGCATGCGTTTTTCAAACAACCCATAATAGCTGACTTCCTGTTGAGGTGACGTATAACTTAGGGTACGAAAGTTGTTTGGCCCGATAAAGTCTATATGTGTACCGAGTTTTATACTTGTATGTGCAAGCGTGTTTGATATATGGACCACGTTTTCTGACCCAATTGAAGGGGGCGCTGTCGAGCCCCTCTGCCGAGCCCGGGTACCAGCTTTTCTAAGGCTGTCATGGCCGCGGGTTCTGATCCGTGTGCAAAATTTCAAGAGTTTTTGAGCATGTTAAGGGCCCCAAAAACTTAGAAAAAATAAATAAATATAGCTGCGAGCAGCGATGACGGGCCAAAGCCCGGTGGCACCGCCACCCCTGTGGCTTCAGGGCAACTGTGCATAGCGGGCAATGGGCATTTAAAACAGTTAAGCAAAAAAGGACTGTCAAATTCACTCCACATTTACTGCACTACAAGGTAGCGCTATAGAGCCCCTCCTCCCTGCCCGTTTCTAAGACTTTGCCCATGTCTACTGGCTAACAATCCTGATGTGTGTGTGGAGTTTCAAACAATTTGAAGCATGCTAAGAGTCTCAAAAGCATTCAAAACCAATATAAAAGTTTGATGCGTTGCCAAGGCAACTGTGTTTGAGATATCAAAATTCTTTTCAAAGGCCTACATCTGACATGTTTTGACATTATTTAAATGAAGTTTGAAGCAAATCAGGTAAAAATAAGAGGGTGATCTCAATGTATGCTGAAAGTGACACATTTTCTGCTTCCAGTTGGTGGCGCTATGACTTTGAATCACAATAGTCAAATCCATGTGATCAGCCTTGTACAACGAAGACTAAGCCAAAGTTTCATCAAAATCAATTAATGTATGCAGAAGTTATAACACTTTGTTTCCCTTTTCTTGCCATAAATTCGTTGCCTCGCCACGGCCAAACCGTTTGAGATATCCAAAATCCGTTTGCAATTAAACAACTTCAATGTGTTAGCAACAAGTTAAAAAAAGCTTGGTGTAAATTGGATAAACCCTGTAGGAGTAGTAGTATAAAATTCATAGCCTGTTTTTTCAAAAAATTAACATTCAAACCAAAATAGCTGACTTCCTGTTGGTCGGAGCTAATGAATGTAAATTAGAAAATTGTCCGGCTTGATGAGAATAATATGTGTACCGAGTTTGGTGACTGTAGGAAAAACTAACCCCCCCACTTTTGTCAAAAGGTGGCGCTACTGAGCCCCTCCACCACGCCCATTTCTATGGCTTTGTCCATGTCTACTGGTTGACAATATTGATGTGTGTGTCGAGTTTCATGCAATTTGAAGCATGTTAAGAGCCTCAAAAACACTCAAGAATATTATTACAGTTTGACCTGTTGCCATGGCAACAATATTTCAAATATCAAAAATCCTGTCATAGGTCTACATCTGCTGTGTATTGACATTACACTGATGAAGTTTGAAGCAAATCAGGTAAAAATAAGAGGGTGATCTCAAAGCATTTTAAAAGTGATACACTTCTTGCTGCCATTTGGTGGCGCTATAACTTTGACTCACAATAGTTACATCCATGTGATCAGACTACTACAACCAACACACTCCTGAAGTTTCATAAACATCAATCAATGTATGCAGAAGTTATAACACATTTCCTGTTTCCCTTTTCTCGCCATAAATTCGTTGCCTCGCCACGGCCAAATCGTTTGAGATATCCAAAATCCGTTTGCAATTAAACAACTTCAATGTGTTCGCAACAAGTTAAAAAAAGCTTGGTGTAAATTGGATAAACCCTGTAGGAGTAGTAGTATAAAATTCATAGCCTGTTTTTTCAAAAAATTAACATTCAAACCAAAATAGCTGACTTCCTGTTGGTCGGAGCTAATGAATGTAAATTAGAAAATTGTCCGGCTTGATGAGAACAATATGTGTACCGAGTTTGGTGACTGTAGGAAAAACTAACCCCCCCACTTTTGTCAAAAGGTGGCGCTACTGAGCCCCTCCACCACGCCCATTTCTATGGCTTTGTCCATGTGTACTGGTTGACAATATTGATGTGTGTGTCGAGTTTCATGCAATTTGAAGCATGTTAAGAGCCTCAAAAACACTCAAGAATATTATTACAGTTTGACCTGTTGCCATGGCAACAATATTTCAAATATCAAAAATCCTGTCATAGGTCTACATCTGCTTTGTATTGACATTACATTGATGAAGTTTGAAGCAAATCAGGTAAAAATAAGAGGGTGATCTCAAAACATTTCAAAAAGTGATACACTTCCTGCTGCCAGTTGGTGGCGCTATAACTTTGACTCACAATAGTCACATCCATGTGATCAGACTCCTATAACGAACACACTCGTGAAGTTTCATAAAGATCAATATATGTATTAAGACGTTATAACACATTTCCTGTTTCCTTTTTCTCGCCATAAATTCGTTGCCTCGCCACGGCCAAACCGTTCGAGATATCAAAAATCCCCTGGCAATTTTTAATCATCAGTGTCTTGACTTCATGCTGACCGAGTTTGGTGGCGATCGGATTAATCGTCTAGGAGGAGTATATCAAATTCCAGAGCATGCGTTTTTCAAACAACCCTTAATAGCTGACTTCCTGTTGGCGTGGCGATTAACTTAGAGCGTGAAAGTTGTTCGGCCCGATGAGGTCTATATGTGTACCGAGTTTCATACTAATACGTGCAAGCATGTTTAATATATGGACCACATTTTCAGACTTTTTTCAAGGGGGCGCTGTCGAGCCCCCCTGCCACGCCCGGGTACCAGCCTCTCCGGCGTCCTAATGGCCGCGGATTCCAATGTGTGTGCCAATTTTCAAGAGTTTTTGAGCATGTTAAGGCCCCCAAAAAGCCCCGGAAGACGGAAAAAAAAAAAATAAAAAAAATAAAATAAATAATAATCCTTAGAAGAACAAGAGGGCCCTGCGCGAATTTTCGCTTGGGCCCTAATAATAATCCTTAGAAGAACAAGAGGGCCCTGCGCGAATTTTCGCTTGGGCCCTAACAAAAGGGCCTTCAGCCCCTTACAGGGCTTTGGCCCTAATAATAATCCTTAGAAGAACAAGAGGGCCCTGCGTGAATTTTCGCTTGGGCCCTAATAATAATAATAATAAACGGAGCAATTCCAATAGGGTCCTCACACCATCGGTGCTCGGGCCCTAATTAAAGCTGCAAGCAGCGTTGAGAGGGCCCTCGCACCCGGGCTCACCGCCACCCGTTGGTCTCAGGAAAACAGTGAACAGTGGGCGTCATACATTTAAGTGAGTGAATACAGGAGAATTATGCCAAAGTCATTTTGAAATGCCACACTTCCTGTGGCCAATAGGTGGCACTTTTACCGTAACTGAATTTTGCCATGTTGATGTCTTCAGGCCAGGACTATCATTGAACACGTGAAGTTTGAAGCAGATCGGACATTGTATGCCCGAGTAACAACAACTTCCTGTTTCTTTCGTGGCGTTAATCGCATACATTAGCACTCAGCCAAGTGTTGCATGATTTAACGTGTTTCTAGCATGTCTGGTACTTCGTGGCATGATGAAATGTGAATCTGGTAGTGAATTACAGTACAAAGCATGCCACTTCCTGTTGCCAGCAGGTGGCGCTATGACTAACTGAATATTATCATATAGACGTCTTTAGGCTAGGACTCTTATCACACATGTGAAGTTTGGAGCAGATCGGACATAGTATGCCTGAGTTACAACAGTTTCCTCTTTCATGGCGAAACATCAGACTTTGTCAGGCCGCCACGGACACGCCCTTCAACGAAAACTCAAGATCTTTGATATTTATCATCGCTAAGGTCTTATGATTAGACTGACAACATATGATGTTGATCTGGTTAAATCTCCATGAGGAGTTAATCACCGTGTAAAACATGTCATTTCCTGTTACAATTGGTGAATACAGTCAAAAGTTATTAACATTTTTGTATATTTTGTTATAACTTTTGACCACAAGGTGGTGCTGTGCCGAAACTTTTCAGGCTCCTTCAGGGCATTGTCCTGATGACCCATACCGAGTTTCGTAACGATACGCTAATGCGTTCGTAAAATACAGCATTTTAGCACAAAATTCAAAATGGCAGACGGCTAAAATGGCCAATATGGGAAAATTGTAAATCATTCGACTCCCCGAATCCAACGAATACAAATTTATGATTTTTGGACAAACCCATCAGAAGTTAAAAGCAAAAATATCCATTTTTGCATTATGCCTCAAATTCGTTGCTCTGGTATATGAAAACCGTTTGACGCATCGACTTGAAATCCATAACTTTTTGTCGGCATTGACTAAAGATGATACGGTTCGATTTTGGTGAAAATCGGAGCAACGGTCTAGGAAGAGTTTGAAAAAGTATGTTTTTAAAGAAAAACAATATGGCGGACAGGAAGTTCATCGGACTATGGCAAATTTGATATTTATGTTCTCAGCATGACTCAAGGATTCTACTGAGATCAGTTTCATTACAATTGGTTAATACAATCAAAAGTTATTAGCATTTTTGTAAATGTTGTTATAACGTTTGACCACAAGGGGGTGCTGGTCCGAAACCTCTCAGGCTCCTTCAGGGCATTGTCCTGATGACCCATACCGAGTTTCGTATCGATATGCTAATGCATTCGTACAGTGTTTAAGCACAAAATTCAAATTTGATGATGGCCAAAATGGCCGATATGGGAAAATTGGATATCATTCGAATCAACATGATGCCCCGAATCTAACGATACCAAATTTATGATTTTTGGTCAAACTCATCAGAAGTTATAAGCAAAAATAGCCATTTTTCATATCTCCACTCCAGTAGGTGGCGCTGCTCCGAAACACTGCACAATGCCTCAGGTCATGCATGTGATGACATGTACCATGTTTGGTCTGAATACGATAAAGCAGTGCAGAGATACAGCTTCAAGTGTTTGTTTTGCATCATGCCTCATATTCATTGCTCCAGTATACTAGTCCTCAAGGTTATGATTATCGACACAATCCTCGACAGAAAGGCAAAGGGGGAGGTGTTGCTGTAATTTATAGTAATATATTCAGAATCACTCAAAAGAATTTCAAATATAATTCCTTTGAAGTGATGGTGCTTTATGTAACATTATGTAAGTTGACATTTGTGCTGGCTACTGTATACAGGCCACCAGGGCACCATACTGACTTTATCAAAGAATTTGCTGATTTCCTATCAGAGTTAGTACTGGCTGCGGATAAAGTCCTTGTTGTTGGTGATTTTAATATCCATGTAGATAATAATAAAGACAACACGTGTCAGGACCCACTCATTGTCGTAATCATACCCTAGATCTAATACTGTCGCATGGAATTGATATTGATGCTTATGAAATTCTACAGCAGAGCGATGATATATCAGATCATTATCTAGTCTCGTGTATAATACAATTAGCCAAGGCTGCAAAACCACCACCCAGCCATAAATATTGTAGAACCATCACGTCTACCACTAAAGATTGCTTTATAAATAATCTCCCCGAGCAGTTTCATCGCCTTAGTATACCTGACAACTTAGAAGAACTCAATGCTGCAACAGAAACTATTGGCTCTCTCTTTTCCAGCACATTAGATGCAGTCGCTCATTTAAGTCTAAAGAAGATTAAGGAAACTAATCCAACGCCGTGGTATGATGAGCACACTCGGGCTCTAAAATGAGCTGTTAGAAAAGCTGAACGTAGTTGGAAGAAAACAAAACTAGAAGTTTTTCGCCTTTCGTGGAAAGAAAAAATTGAGTACAGAACGGCTATAAGAAATGCTAGATCTACTTATTTTTCAAATCTCTTAATAGAAAACAAACATAATCCTAGGTATTTATTTGACACAGTGGCTAAATTAACTAGAAACAGAGATTCAACTGCTGACGTTTCCATAGAGCACAGCAGTAATGACTTTATGAACTTCTTTACTTGCAAGATTGATAATATTAGAGAGAAAATTAAAAACATGCAACCGTCTACAGTTCCGCTTCAGACAGTGCACTGTAGTGTCCCTGAGGTTAAACTAGAATCATTTGCCGCTATAGGAGAGGAAGAATTATCTAAGCTTATCAAATCATCAAAATCAACAACATGTATGTTAGACCCAATGCCGACTAAACTACTGAAAGAAATGCTTCCAGAGGTCGTAGGTCCACTTCTTGATATAATTAATTCATCCTTAACACTAGGATACATGCCAAAAACCTTTAAGCAGGCTATTATTAAACCTCTTATTAAAAAACCTCAACTAGATCCGAGAGATTTAGTAAATTACAGGCCAATCTCGAATCTACCTTTTCTGTCAAAGATACTAGAAAAGGCAGTTTCAACACAACTGTGTTCCTTTTTAGAAAGAAATGGAATCTGTGAGGATTTCCAGTCAGGATTTAGACCAAACCATAGTACTGAGACTGCTCTCGTAAGAGTTACAAACAATCTACTCTTATCATCCGATCGTGGCTGTATTTCTCTATTAGTGTTATTAGATCTCAGTGCTGCTTTTGACACTATCGATCACAACATTCTTCTAAAAAGACTTGAAAACTATATTCGCATTAGTGGAATTGCTTTGGCATGGTTCAAATCGTACTTATCTGACCGTTATCAGTCTGTAGTAGTTAATGAAGAGATGTCGTATCGATCACAGGTTAAATATGGAGTACCACAAGGCTCAGTACTAGGACCGTTGCTTTTCACTCTGTACATGCTGCCCTTAGGAGAGATAATTAGGAAGCATGGTGTTAGTTTTCACTGCTACGCTGACGATACTCAGCTCTATATTTCCTCGCGCCCTGACGAAACCTACAAATTCACAAAACTAACAGAATGCATAGCTGACATTAAAAACTGCGCCCTCCAACTTCAAGGATAAATTGAAAACACCAGCGCTCATAGTAATGACACTGAATATTAAATAAAAATAACTCCTCTGTATAGAAAATTGACATAAGCATATGAGAATCCAATATTTCTCCAAATGTGCATGCTTTTAAACTAAAAGCCTATATTCAGACTCTTTGCATCACAGAAATGCATTATATTTTAAAGTATAATATAAAACCATTACTTTATATTGTAATAATATTTTTCTGTATGTTTCATATATCATAATGAGCTTGAGACATCACAGAAGGTTTTTTTTCACAGCCTACCTGACTGAAATGCCTCATTAATATGCAAGTCATTTCAGCTCATTACTATCCAATTCTTTTGTCTTCTCAGGTGAGAATGGCCCATTTTCAGTGGTGATTCACGCCTCCTCGCATACTGTGTTTCATGGCAAAAAGTGTCTTACAAAAACTAAATGAATATATTGTTTTATATGAAGGAGTAGGCAGCATAATTTTTACATAATTCTGAAGCAAAAATTCTAGTCTACAACCTCCAATACCCAAAAGTCTTGTAAACACAGATAATAATTAATTATTCCTGGATCGTATCCACCATGAAATCTACGCGCTGGATCTACCTAAGACCTTCAATGGACTGGTTGAACTCGCTCTACGTGTGGACTCTTGCTTACAGAGGTTAGAGCTTTTAGAAGAATCTGGAGAGAAGTGCAGCGGAGGCGGCAGTGGTTTTTCCTCCGTGGTGGATACGGTTGGTCCTGTTTCCGATCCTGAGCCCATGCAGGTGGGGAGAGCTCGGCTTTCCCGGGAGGAGAGAGAGAGGCGGAGGTTCGCAGGGTCTCTGTCTGTGAAGTCCCAATTTCTGCTCATGGACTCACCTCATGCACCTGTTGTTCTTGGACATACTTGGCTCACCAAACACAATCCCCGCATCGACTGGCAACAAGGAACCATCACTGAGTGGAGCACCCAGTGTCACAAGTCTTGTCTTTTGTCTGCTTGTCCCACGGTGTCGGTTTCTCTTTTACAGGAGGAGGCGGTGGATTTGTCTAACGTGCCCAAGGAGTACATCGATCTGAAGGAAATGTTCAGTAAGTCCCGGGCTGCTTCTCTTCCTCCTCATCGTCCCTATGACTGTGCGATAGATTTAGTTCCCGGTAAGTCTCCGCTTAAAGGCAAACTTTACTCTGTCTTTTCCCGAGAGGGAGGCCATGGAGAAATATATTTCTGATTCTCTAGAGGCTAAGTTCATCCGCCCTTCCTCATCTCCAGCGGGGGCGGGGTTCTTTTTTGTGGGGAAGGAGGACGGATCTTTGCGACCTTGTATTGATTACCGGGGGCTGAACAACATCACGGTAAAGAATACCTACCCTTTGCCGTTGATGTCTTCAGCCTTCGAGAGGTTGCAAGGAGCGTCCGTTTTCACTAAATTGGACTTAAGGAACGCTTATCATTTGGTCCGCATCAGGAAGGGGGATGAGTGGAAGACCGCTTTTAACACCCCCAGAGGGCACTTTGAATACTTGGTCATGCCCTTCGGGCTGTCCAACTCGCCTGCGGTCTTCCAGGCACTTGTCAATGACGTGTTGAGAGACAATGGTTGACCAGTTCATATATGTCTACCTGGACGACATACTGATTTTTTCATCGTCTCTCCAGGAGCATGTTCAACATGTCAGACGAGTGCTTCAGCGGCTGCTAGAGAATGGGCTTTTTGTCAAGACGGAGAAATGCGAATTCATGCACAGTATGTTTCTTTTCTAGGGTACATCGTCTCGTCTGAGGGAATTTGCATGGATCTTGATAGGTTAAAGCTGTGGTGGATTGGCCAAACCCAGATTCCCGTAACGCCCTACAACGGTTTCTGGGGTTCGCTAATTTTTACCGGCTTTTCAATTTCAGCCAACTAGCCGCGCCTCTGACCGCCTTGACCTCCCCCAGAACGACCTTCAGGTGGTCAGATGCAGCCCACGCTGCATTTGCCAAACTGAAGGGCCGCTTCGTTTCGGCTCCTATTTTGATTGCCCCTGATCCTTCGCGTCAGTTCGTGGTGGAGGTCGATGCGTCAGAGGTGGGGGTAGACAACAAGATGCATCCAGGCGCGTATTTTTCGCATCGTTTATCTCCCGCCGAACATTGGTAATAGAGAGTTGTTGGCAGTCAAATTAGCATTGGAAGAATGGCGTCACTGGTTAGAGGGATCGGGGGTTCCTAGGAGGGAGGGTACTGTCACGGTTCACTAATCCGCTGTCTCATACTGTTGTCTGTGTGTAGATTTTGGGGTGTGTCACTTGATTGTTCTGTGTGGGCGTCGCCGCTGATTGCTGATCAGCGGCAGCTGTGGATCATTACACCTGCCTATATAACGCCTTGTCTTTCGTCTCATGTTTGTCAGATCGTTTGTTGGAGTCCTGGTGTTGTCCCGTTGTTTTCTCGTGTTTCTTGTTTCTGGATTGGATTCTCGTCACTGGTTCCCTGTTTCCTGTCTGTCTCGTTGGATTACTCGTTCTGGATTTCATTCACGGATTCTCACTCGGACACACGGACTCACCATTCGGATTATCATTCATCACGGACATTTCATCGCCCATCAAAGTCCCTGTGTTACCCCTCTCCTGCTGTCTGTGTTGCTGCTGTGTGTTTTATGTATACTTACCTGGCGTGAAGCTCTATTAAAGAGATATTAAAGGTGACCTCGAATAAAAAATTTAATTTTCCTTAGCATAGTTGAATAACAAGACTTCAGTACATGGAAATGACATGCACTGAGTTTCAAACTCCATTGTTTCCTCCTTCTTATATAAATCTCATTTGTTTAAAATACATCCGGAGAACAGGCGAATCTCAACATAACACCGACTGTTACGTAACAGTCGGGGACTCCGCCCCCAATATTTGCATATGCTCATGATCCAGGCCAGGCGGAACCGCCCAGCGGAATCATCGGAAGTTCTGCAGGCAGAATGAAGAAACAAGCCAAGTGAGGATAACAGCGAAAATGGCAGATCATGGAAATAAATGTTATGTTCCAGGCTGTGCAGGGGATGTGAAAACTTTTCATAGTCTTCCTCCAGAAAAAAACTGTCAAAAGGCATGGCTAATGTTTATCTATAACCAGATACCGGAACAATTTAACTCAAAGTTGTTAGTTTGCTCTGCCCATTTCACCGCGGACAGCTTTTCTAACCTGGGACAATATCAAGCAGGCTTCGCTCAGCATTTGACACTGAAGAAAGGGGCAATTCCAACTATATTCCCGCAAGCAGTAAGTAGTGCTTTTATCCACATCTTGGCTGTAGAAACTATTTCTGATTAAATGTAAAGTTTCTTAGTGAGCTAACAACATTAACGTTACTAATAGCTAAATTGTAATCACACTACAGCAGCTGAGTAATAAACATGACACTGCTTTTTTGGTTGGCTAAATAAATCAAATTTAAAATCATTTTCGCGCTACACAGTTCGTTGTTTAGAGTCGTTATTGCAAAGTGAAGAAGCTATCATTGTAAAACCATATAGCGACACATTATTTCAATTTTTTTTTTTTTTTTTACAATGCTAAAAACAAAGTTGCAAATACTGACGTTATGAGTTATAGTGTAAAGTTAACGCTATATGCTAGTTCCATTGACGTAACAGTTACGTTTTGCAGGTTCATACTGAAAATAAAGACTAACTTGCAACTCAGAAACGTCCATGGCCAATCGCAACAAAATTGGTTGTTCCTCTACATCTGCATCTTCGTCAGAAACAGGCTCAAACATATAAGGTTGAATACCAAAACTCTCCATTGTTCACGCCGTACAGTACAGATTTGTTCGCTATCAGTGTGAGCTACTGGAAGGAGCTGAACAGTGAAACAGCCAATCAGAGCGGAGCACCGTATTACTATTCATGAGCCTTCCAAATAAGGCAAAAACAGACCTTTTCATTCTAGGGGCTATTTGTGGGGTTATAAATGGAGCTGTAAAACCATATCTGGACAATTTTCGACCATAAAAAAGCCACATACCCTCTATGTAGATATCAGGGAACAATTTAAAATGTTTTTTTTCAAATCACTCAAGGGCACCTTTAACTTGCAATTGTATCCAGCCTTCTTTTTCCGTGACAATTGTATGTGCAACATTAACAGAGTATTTTGAGTCTCTTTCACACTGGCAAGAAAAAAAAACGCGGTGGTATCGCCGGCGATACCCTCAGACCTGAGAGTGTTAAAACTGAATATGTGGATTCAAATGGAATAAGACATTTTAGGCAAAATATATATAACATGGTCTGAAGATGACAGGATTCAATTTTGGTGAAAATTGGATCAATTGTCTAGGAGTAGTTTGAAAGTATGATTTTAAAGAAAATCAAAATGGCGGACAGGAAGTTTGGCTGACTATGGCAAAACTGGCATCAATGTTCTCAGCATGACCCATCTATCAAATCACGGTAATCGTATAGGCCGGCGACAGCCTATGACATCACTACTAGTGCAACCCGAACGCACATAAGGAGTGCCTAGAGAACAAGTCATCCACTTAACGTCTGAAGGGACTGTTCAGCAGGTGGCCCCGAGGCATGGCAGGGAGACGCAGTGTCTCATTCCCTGTTCTCAGGGAACCATGGTTACATGCGTAACCTTTCGAAAGGGAACTCGCACTGTGTCTTAACGCATTTGGGGAATGAAATACCCACGCCGCCATGCTGAGGGGAGTGCATGCCAAAGAATGGCTGTGACAAATATCAGAAACAATTTCAACTGAAATGCCAAAAAACACCCATATTATAATATATATATTAAAGAGATATTAAAGGTGCCCTCGAATAAAAAATTTAATTTTCCTTAGCATAGTTAAATAACAAGAGTTCAGTACATGGAAATGACATGCACTGAGTTTCAAACTCCATTGTTTCCTCCTTCTTATATAAATCTCATTTGTTTAAAATACATCCGGAGAACAGGCGAATCTCATATATATATATAAAATAAAATGTAGAGAGTGCATTATTATATCACGAGAGCGCATCAAATGCGCGAGCAATCTCTCCTCAAAGGCAGATTCCCTTGCACAAAATTGGACGCGCCCAAGCTCTCGTTCAGATATTACATCTGCGTGCTCAAACTTTGTCCTCCTGCATGTGCAGCTGTGAATCTAGAATTTTCTTTTCTCCAGGATTTAATGTTGCCATAAGCGCAACATTATAGAACCCACCGGCAGAAACATTAATTGCCGCATATGCCAAGTTTGCCAACAAGGGTAAATCACTATTTACATTGCGTAATAGTTGTAAATTCATCTGTCTCACGTATCCCGCACTGTCCTGCAAAGTCACATCTACTGGTGGTGGTGCTATAGATTTGGTCCTAGAGAGTCCAAAAGTGGTGAAATCACTTTTCATTAGCATCACTATAAGTGTTCCAATTTTCATCATTATGTACGTTCAGTTCATAGGACAGCCATAGACGAAAGCTAACATTCCAATAGTCCACCCTCCACCATCCTGGACCTATGATTTTCTCTCATTTAGATATCTGCACCCAATCTGTCACATTACAATTATTCTCAGTGTTAAGCGTGACATGGACATTGAAGTTCTTCTTTGGCAAAATTGCATTTCCTAGTCTAAACACAGGCTTTACTCCCTTCAAACTTAAATTGGAATGTTACCGTTTCTGTCACTACAACTTCCCAAACACACACAATTAAAATTTAAATTAAAAATGTTCACATTATTCACACTTTATTCGTCCTGGTTAACTACTTCATTAAAACATTCCCACGTGGTACTTTTCCTTTTCTTCATTTTGTTTTGTTTTTAATTCTGCTAAAAAAAAATATAATAAAAAAATAATCTCTCTTTTTTCACTGCTCTGGAATACTGGAATACCAAAGCACAAGGGCTATTTTGATCAAAATACCTGGTTTGAGTAGCTCACCATTCAAGTTGTTCATAGGTATATGAGTAAATGCAATTTCATGCATTTGTAATCAACATATCTCACCAACGTAGGGCGATTTTGATTGGTGTAGTGAGGCAGGAGGTGAAGAGGTCAGCAGGGAGGTCAGGGTTCATGGGTAGGAGCTCACTGGCCTCACAGGCTGCCAACTGAATGCAGTTCTTCATGGAGGGAGGCAGGGGCATCTGAGCCAGTGGGTGGTTTGGGTTTATTGCTGCCACCTAGTAAAAGACAAGGAAAACAAATGAGCAGAAAGGTCCTGCAGAAAGGTCCCACATGAATATGAAATTATGTTGTGCCGAAGTCAACATGCAATGTTGTTCTCCCTTACTGATGACTCTGATGTCTGAATGTGTTCAACAGACTTGCAGGGCACAAACACCAGCTTGTGATCATTGGCTTTTTTTTTTTCTTTTTTTTTTTCTCCAGAATCTCTTCCGTGACAGAATATATAACACTATATATAATGTGTTTTTTTAAGACACATTTAGAAAATGTCTGGTTGAAAATGTCTGGTTGAAACTCATGTTGTGGTAAAGATTTACCTCGGAGTAGTTGCAGGAAGCTGCTATAAGTGCTTTTTGTGTGTGTATTGAACTCATTTAAAAAACAAACAAACAAACAAACAAACAAAAACAGGAATGTGCATAAGATGACAATAGTATGTCCAGTGGCAAGCCATTATGTTTAGTGCATCTTAGTGGTGTATATATATATATATATATTTTTGTTCATCTTTTGGTATGCAAAGTGTACATAATGTCACACAAAAGGTGCAAAGCTGTATGAAGCTGTGACAAGATATTATACAAACATTTTAGCTCTTCCTTACATAGCCAACAATGTGACATTCACTATGTAGTTATGGTAAATGAGTAATCAAGGTAGACACAGTATTTGCATGAATGCGTAAAAAAGCCTTTGTCGCTTATATGTTTTCTCATGTATGTGTTCAGACTATCAGATGTCATGATAGTCATGAGGTTTTTTTCAGTCTTCTCTTCCATCTTACATACACCAACCAATGATTTACCAAATAATGGTTACACTATCTAAACCAACATGAAAATTAGAAACCAATTATGGAAATTAGAAGCAAGCCTATTATCTATTATCATAGACTCACATCAAGCTGACCCTTCAAAGACGTGAGATGGTCACAGCATTACAAAACAAGAACAGATTTTCTCCCGTAAAGACTGGATAAACCGAGATTTATCCATACAGAATAGGTGTTGATAGAGCATAATATTGTGATATTCTGTGTGGGGATATTAGGCTCTTTGAGATGAGCAAAATCTGCACAGAACTGATCACCGCTGATCATGCAAAATGCATGCCAGTTAGAAATGTGTCCAACTGTGTGCTGCCTTGCTCTGATGTCATGTGCCAAAAAACTCTTGCAACGGCAAGGCGGCCATGTTAGATTCTATTAGGGGTGGTTAATCTGTCTGATTTCCCGATTCGATTCGATTACGATTATTGAAGTCCCGATTCGATTACAGTCGATTTTCGATTATTAACGATTCTCGATTAGCGATTATTGATTTTCCATTTCACAACAGTAAACGAAAATACACTACAAAGTGATTGCAGTATTAAAAAAAAAGTCAGCTACTCAAAAGCACTTTCTGTGTCTTGTAGTTATAACTTCATAATTATTTGTATGTAGCTTATGTTCTGTAGAACACAGAAATGAATACATCACATTGTGTTGTGACTCATCAAGTTGAACTAAACAATAACAAATAAATGAAAGGCTTATTTCCTTTAGGAAGTAGATCAGAACCAACATACTGTAGAAATTGGACAATTTTCTTCTAGAAAGACAATGTGTTCAGGTGGAGGAAGACTGCAGGTTGCAGTCGAAACATGTCAAGGTAAAGAAAAAGTTTCGGTGGTTTAAATCGGCGCTTGTGACTTAAAGTCGAGTGCTTTTACTGTAATTTAAGCGCGCTCATAATAGAAGCGATTGAGAGCGCGGCTCATGGTTGCATGCATAGCAACGACAGACGCCACTGGAGCGAAAGCGCATTGGAAAGGAGAATGCGGCGCGGACGCGATATGTGAATGCCCCTTAGAACGGCGACTTTTTCTTTGCATATCAGACAGGTAGCAACTAGAGAATAAGAATAAGAATAATTTAGCGGGCCGGATTATGTTTTATTTTTGAGATCAGTTGCGGGCCGGCAGTTTGAGACCACTGATCTAACGTCTTTGCTGCTTACTTGGCGGCCACGGCCAGTGCAGCTGGCATCCAACTTAAAGGTGCATTGCTGCCCCCTACAGTACTGGAGTGTGAAACAGATTAGTGGGGGAAAAAAACAGATGATGACTGCGTGCGTGGCGGTGGGTGGTGGGCCGGCCCGCCGGCCGTCCTGGAGTACCGGACGTTCTGTGATTCTCCAGATCACACAGATGGCCAGTCCGCCCCTGGCTGGGTGGATCGGTTGGTTGCTCGTTCCTGGTTCTTCCATTTTACACACCTGCTCTGGCTGCCGTTACACGCGCTTGCTAACTGGAACTGGGCGCGTTCGTGACGTTCAACTCCCGGTATAACATTTTTTACAAAATAAAATAATGCAAAAAAATAAATAAATAAAAAATCGATTTTTGAAAATTTAATAATCGATTCATACTCGTCCATAACATACTCGCGATTAATCAATAATCGATTTTTTTCACCACCCCTAGATTCTATTGATCGAAAGCGTGATGGGAAACAGATTAACACTTATTGGTTTAAACATCTCAAAAAAGCCTATTTTATCAATACACGGACACCAATATCGACATTTTCAGGGACTGAATTTCGGCACATGATTATTGTGCTGAAAGTATTAAGTATTGTTCATACTTGTACCATAAGCTATGCACTTATAAAGTGGGAAATAATAGGCCAATAATAATAATATTAAATATTTAGCTCAGACTGTAATTTCACAAACAGCACATCTAGCACAAGCTGTGTAAAGGAAGCATGTTCTTGCATATCTCGGCCAATGTTTACATGTTAATTGTGTTCATTCGACATGCAAATGCAAGGCAGTGGCGTGCTATGTTGCAACAAAACTTTTGCTTACAATTAGAATCAAACAAGCTGCCTATATAATGTCTATACTGCCAGCACACTCGTTCATAATACAACACATTTGAAGAACTGGTAAAACGCGTCTAATGTTATAATTTGTTACATTTATATAGTGCTTTCCTTGGCACTCAAAGCGCTTTAAATATTTAAGGCGGGAATCTTAGAAGATTAATTAAAACAACCTTCACCATCATTAACTGAGAGCTCACCTGTTACATTACTGTTACAAGTAATGTACATTACTGGTACGGCAGATTGTGTTTACCGACAGTGGTTTCTGAAAGTATTCCTGGGCCCATTTAGTAATATCATTAACACAATCATGCCGATGAGTGATGCAGTGTCGCCTGAGGGCCCGAAGATCATGGGCATCCAATAAAGGTATTCGGCCTTGTCCTTTACAGCCTTGTCCTTTAAACTGGAGATTTCTCCAGTTTCTCTGAATCATTTGATAATGTTATGCACTGTAGATGATGAGATTTGCAAAGCCTTTGCAATTTGACATTGAGGAACATTGTTTTCCACAATCTTTTTATGCACTTTCACAGATTGGAGCCTCTGCCCATCTTTACTTCTGAGACACTCTGCCTCTCTAAGGCCCCGTCCACACAAAGCCAGATCTTTCCCTATCTGATCTTTTATTTTTTTGTCTCAAGAAATATCTGCGTAAACACGAAACCACTGAAACAACTCAAAACGAAGTAGTATACATGCCAGACCAGTATGTGGAACTGTAATTCTACCAAAGAGATGCACTTAAAACAGCAAATAAGACTTAGAGCATGCGTATAAACCTTGTGTGCTGTATACAAACTTTAGTAAAGCTTAGAAATAACGCTTTATTTTGACTCAGTAGCTTCTGCAGCAATAAACAGGCATCTAGAGTCTGCTATTGTTGTTGTTGCAGTTTTGTGCTGTTAGCGGTGTCTGACTCATTTGATATCAATTCACACAAGGAATTCAAACAATGAACCCTATATGCAAACCTCCGTTGTCCCTAGACTTTATGTAGGTCTATGTTGAAAATATGTAGGCCAATTACAGTGCTCTGCACATGACATGTGGAGAAAAATATATCAACTCACAAGTAGGGTTGGGTGATATATCGCATGCAATTGTCACGCGCATTTCATCAGTAAAGCCGGTTCCCTGATTACCGCTAAATCACCATCACCTGCTTTCAAATGGAGCGGCATTTAATAGACAGAGCTGTAGTTCACTGATAAGCCACACAATATCGTGTTCATTATCGAATTCGATATCTGCGATAATGAACGCGATATTGCGTGGCTTATCAGTGAACTACGGCTCTGTCTATTAAATGCCGCTCCATTTGAAAGCAGGTTTGACAAAATGCGCGTTACAACTGCATGCAATATATCCCCCAGCCCTACTCACAAGCATGTTTTAATAATCATTTGTTTTAGCTGAAACATGAGGGCATTTTATTAATTCTTCCCTGAGTTTTAGGTACATTTTTTTTTAGTTAAATCATAGGGACAAGTTTTAGGAAAGGGTCAGTAGGTCTTAATATTTGACATTTGACTGATTGGTCATACTTTATGTGTCTATGTAGTTATGAACTGGTTAAGTAATCTTCAACAAATCTACACTGATAAAAACATCCTCTCTCTCACCATTTTTTTAAAAGCATTTGATTACACGCAAGCTTTACTTGTGTGTGTGTGTGTGTGTGTGTGTGTGTGTGTGTGTGTGTGTGTGTGTGTGTGTATTATATAAGGTACTTGTTTGCCAGACATCGTGAGAGACAGAGCCATGTGGGGGACTCCCTGCGAGGGGATCCTTCTGCATTAACGTCATTATGGAACACAGTTGTGAATTGTGAATTTTGTTTCCAAATCTGCTGGGGACACTTGATATTCAACAATCTGCCTGTATTGACACCATTGTATGCAAAACGAACTGAGCTGGATGATGACATCTCTGTTTTCTCCAGAGCTGATGTATAGATGAATTAACTAAATTGCTGTGCAGCCAAAATTATTGTAAAGCTGCTTTGACACAATCTGCATTGTAAAAAGCGCTATATAAATAAAGTTGACTTGAATTAGGTCCTCAGTTCCTGTTGCATTATGGAATATTGAAGTGTCCACTAGTCAGATGCAGCAGAAGTATGTCGTTTGTGCTTTATTTGCATACTGTACTAAGCATGTTGACATTCTACTAGGGCTGTCCCCTAATAGTCAACTAACCGTTAGTCAACGCGAAGAGGCTTAGTTGACCAAAATTTTGTTAGTTACTTAGCAGCAGGAAGAAAAAACAAAAACAAAAACAAAAAAAACCCAAAAAAACAGAAAGGGGCGAAGTCATGCAGTCTGTGACGGACAGATCATTAACAGCTGGTCTATGTGGTAAAAAAAAGGGGGCAGGACATCCAAAGCTCACCTATCATTCATCAACCTTATCATCTGAAACATGTACGTAGTAGCAAATTTACATGGCTGCTAAATGTTAACCTAGAAAAATGTGGGCTATGCAAGTGTTTGTGCAGAGTGTGAAAGCTGAATAGAAGCTAACATGCTTGGACCACTTCTCTTCCCCATCTACATGTTATCACTGGGACCTGTCATTTAGAAACATGTTTTTTTCCTAACACTGCTATGCTGACAAACAACTCTGCCTCTCATTCCAGCCAGATGATCCAATGGTAGCTGCTTGCATCTCAGCCTGCCTGACAGACATTTCTTGCTGGATGAAGGACCACCACCTTTCAACCCAACCTTGGAGTTGTGATTGATAATAAGTTAAACTTCACAGACCACATTGATAGAACTGCCCGGTCCTGAAGATTTGACATATACAACAATAGAAAAAACAGGCCCTTCCTATCGGAGCATTCTACACAACTCCTTGTCCAAGCTCTTGTTTTATACAGACTGGACTACTGTAATTCTCTCTCGGCAGGCCTTCCAGCATGCACTGTCCGACCTCTGCAACTGGTCCAGCGTATGTCACACCTCCCTTTATCAATTTGTACTGGTTGTCAACTGCAGTTTGCATCAAATTCAATTTCCATCCATTTACTTTTTATTAATTAAAAAAAAACAACAACAACAACAACACCTTGCTACGTGTACTGTGCTAGACTAACTGCGACTAGTCACTTGCTAAATTAAAGCATCTGCTAAATTATTAAATGTAAATGTCAACACTGAAGAGGTTTAATTTGACCATAATCACTCCACTTAAGTTCAGCAGTTTGAAATCAGAAAGAGAAAGAGGATAGATAGATAGATAGATAGATAGATAGATAGATAGATAGATAGATAGATAGATAGATAGATAGATAGATAGATAGATAGATAGATAGATAGATAGATAGATAGATAGATAGATAGATAGATAGATAGATAGATAGATAGATAGAAGCATCCACACCTAATCTCTCTCTCAGTTACAGCTTGCTTTTAATATTGTTCAGCGTAACTTATTTGAACTAAAACTAGACTTAAATGCTGATAAAACAAAATTAATGTTGTTTTCTAAATATTATTCAATCCCTCATGATCTTCTTTTTTATTACTACTTCCCAAGGTTCGGAGATTGTGTAAACTGTAGGTCTCTCTGGATTTTAATAGATGACGCCTTTGGCCCTCATGTTCAGCAACTGGTAAAAAGATTGAAAGTGAAATTGGGTTTCTATTTTAAAGTCAAATCCTGCCATTCCTTTGAGGCTAAACATAGGCTTGTTGCTGCTACTTTTATATGTCTGTACTGGACTTTTGTGATGTATAATATATATAGCATAACAACAGTATATGTCTGATCCACAACACTGCCTTTGAACAATTATTTAACTGTACTCTTTAAAGCACCTACACAACAACATCTCAGCACAAAACTTCTCAGCACATACACACACTTTCATAACAGTTTATGCTGTTTGCCTATGGATAATTGAGTATCTCATTGTGATTGTGGCTGTGAAATACTAACTGAGGGACAAACTATCGCTGAAAGGGGGAGTAAAACAGGAGAAGAAACAAACCTACAGCAAACCTAAAAATCCTATCAAATATTCATTCTGCAGATAGAAAAAAGTGAGGCAGATGGAGCAAACCAATCTAAACATCATCCCTAAGCAAACAAAAGTGTTTTCTGAATATAGGGCAGTCTTAATCCTCTCTGACCCCTCAGAGAGGGATGCTCAGGGAATGCTGTACTCAAACCAAAAGGCATTTTTATTTGCAATTTGCAAATATCTGCAAATGGTGTCCAACCAATCAATTTATGGAAAACATGCCAACTCTATGTCTGTCTGTCAATGAGTGAGTTCAACGAAAACCTGCAATTGGTTCTAATGGTTGTTTTGCTATTCTGAGAAAACAGGGGATTGAGCTTTTGTTTTTTTATGATTGACAGGTCAGAGAATTAGAGAAAATGGTGCAATTGTGATATAATTTTTCAGAAACATTGCTCTATTATTACAGGAATAGTTCACCCAAAAATTAAAATTCTGTCATCATTTGCGATCATTTACAAACGTTAACTAACGGTAAAGAAAGAGAGAACTTCTGTTGCATGCTCTTGATTGCTGATCATTCACTCAGCACATATGCGTCATATGAATTAAAACTCAATTGTTTTTGCAAGTAAAAGCATAAACTGTCGCATGACTTATGTATAGCGAGTGGTTACCTATATTATTAAAGGAAGGCAGTACAGTAATCACATGACATTTTCAAGTTTTTTTTTTTACATTTTCCAAAGTGCGCACCCAGAAAGCTGCATCTCAGACAGCGCGTGGACAGCCAATTAAATCAAGTTCTCTTTCATGTCTTCTTGTGCTTAAATGGACAAATTCACACACAACTGCCAAAATGCCTGTATAGGCAAGTATCCTTGTGAAACAGTCTGTTATTGTATGTCCTAAGTGAACAGTTGATAAAGAAAACGGGTGTGTAACAGTAGCCTATGTTGGATACATGCAGCTCTTAAAATGACAGCACCCTAATAAACCTACTGCTGTCTTTGTCCTTAATGTTAATCTAACAACAAAAGACAAACCGAAAATCACTCACTGCTCTTTGGTTGAGCCCTGCTGTAGCAGCTCTAAATATTTACTGTGCTATTAAATTAAAGATAAAATATGATAGAGCAATAATCAGAACAGTGAACTTCACAATAGCTCCTAAAATACATTTTAACAGGCATACCTAGACATGAAAATAACTGAAGGAAATATCTATTTGCTACTCCAACTAATTTAATTAATATTATTTTTGTTTCTCTGCCCAATATTTACAAAAATTAAAAATTCAATGAAAATACAGGTATGGGAACATCTGGAATATCTGGAAAAAACAAAGCTTCAGTAGATTTGGACTATTGTCATGATTATGGTCTTGTGCTTTTCTGTCTTGTGTTTAAGTACTTTTATATTGAAGTGTTTTTCAGTTTCCATTGTTTCTATGTTCACTTCCTGCGTTTAGTTCCTTTTGTCTTTCCTGCCTTGTTAGTTTCTACAGTTACCCTTGTTTGTTGCCATAGATACCATTGTTTGTTCCCATTGCAACTAATCACCTTCACCTGTCCTTTGTTAGCCCTTGCTGTATATGTGTATAAATAGCCCTAATGTTTCCTGTAATCTTTCTCAAGTCTTGCCCTACATGGCTGTATGTTTTGGTGTGGTCATTTTGTTCCCTGGTTCTCTGGTCTTCACATTGAATTTATTGGTGTTATTCTAATAATAAATCTCACTATGTATGGATCCATCTCTCCCTTGTTTTTGAGGTGACCCTGAGTTACAACTATAACGCTCAAATTATATGACCACTTTTATGATACTGTCCCTTTTTTTTTTTTTTTTAAAGAACACTCCACTTTAAAAAAATAATTAAAAATAGGCTCATTTTCCAACTCCCCTAGAGTTAAACAGTTGAGTTTTACCATTTTCGAATCCATTCAGCTGATCTACGGGTCTGGCGGTACCACTTTTAGCATAGTTCATTGAATCTGATTAGACCGTTAGCATCTCACTCAAAAATTACCAAAGAGTTTCAATATTCTTCCTATTTAAAACTTGACTCTTCTGTAATTACATTGTGTACTTAGACCGACGGAAAATGAAAAGTTGCGATTTTCTAGGCCGATATGGCTAGGAACTATACTCTCATTCCGGCGTAATAATCAAGGAACTTTGCTGCCGTACCATGGGTGCAGCAGGTGTAATGATATTATGCAACGCCTGTGACCCCCTGCTTGCACAGGAGATGCCGCGTAATATCATTGCGCCTGCTGCACCCATGGTACGGCAGCAAAGTAAAACTCGGTAAAATGGTAAAACTCAACTGTTTAACTCTAGGGGAGTTGGAAAATGAGCCTATTTTCAAAAAAAAAAGTGGAGTGTTCCTTTAAGCTTGACAGACAGAATCAGCACCCACTTTCAGTTATTGGGAAAATGCAGCTTGAGCATGTTTTTAAACATTTTTCTCAGACATAAATAACATATTGAATTTACATTGGACCATGATGGTGTGTGCATGAGTGAGTGTGCATGTGATTGTGCATGTGTAATATCACATACCTCCAGCTCCTGCTCCCTCTGCAATGCAAACTGTTTAAATGACTTGACAATGATCCCTGCGTTAGAGCAGTCATATACAAAGATGGAGGGACTTCCCATCCACGTCTGTAGGTCATAGATGGAGAGAGGGATGTACTGGGTGTAGTTCTGAGAGAGAGAGAGAGAGAGAGAGAGAGACTATTTTTGACAACTAGACTCCAAAACAAGTTTGCAAAACAAATTCACTTTAAAAACTTCAGTAAGTACAAGAGTAACCAAACTACTGCTAATGACTGCTATGTGGTGTGTGGAGAGACTAATATATTTTATATATATATATATATATATACACATACATACATATACATACACACACACATACACACACTTTTTGCCTTACCTTGTTGAAGACCCAAATCTCTCCATTGACGGTGGGTCGAGGCACCCCATGGCCATTATAATGAAAGAGAACACGTTCCTCTTTGGCATTTCTCCGTAGTGAGGTACACAACTTCTTCACCTCATCAACTGTAGGGTCCAAACTCTGCTTATAGCGGGCCTGAAAGAGAGAGGATATTAGATGACAATGACAACCAGAAAGAACATAATTAAATCAGAATGTTTCAGCACAGATCTCAAAACATCTGAGAACTCTATGTATATACAAGATGTAAATTAAAACAGATTGAAATGAATCAACCCTTACAAATAAATCTACTTTAAAGGGGACCTGTTATGCCCCTTTTTTTCCCACAAAATTTAATGTCTCTGGTGTCCCCAGAATGTGTCTGTAAAGTTTCAGCTCAAAATACCCCACAGATCATATATTATAGATTGTCAAATTTGCCTCTATTTGGGTGTGAGCAAAAACATGTCGTTTTTGTGCGTGTCCCTTTAAATGCAAATAAGCTGCTGTTCCCAGCCCCCTTTCCAGAAGAGGGCAGAGCTTTTACAGCTTGTGCTTCGGTTGCTCAACAACAACTAACCTGGAGAATCTCATGTAGCCAAAATGACGATTGTCAGTAACGGTGTTCAGCCTTACATTGTTCAAAACAGAGTTGGACACTGATTGGGGAAACTCAGGAAGAAGTTACAACTTGTAGAATGCAACTGAATGTTCCTGAATGTAGCTGCTGTGGAGTTGATTAAACTCATCGACAAGCATGTGCTGTCATGTATTCAGGATTGAACTGACCCTAGTTTGTGAAGCAGTCAGGCGTAAAAGGACATCATGGCAACAACACTCTACTAGAAAAATTCTTCCACTTCTCTAAAGCAGCCCAACATGGCCTCAGCCCCTTTGTTGCATGTTCCAGGGGGCAGGGTTTATGTAAATTTTGGGGTTTGTGATGTCACCAATATGAGTAAAAGCTTGATGTAGTCCCTACCAGCCGTTTGTTCTAGTCCTTAAAAAGCAATTTCTGTAAAAGAAAATATCTCCCTTTGCATTGAACTTTGAGCTTTGTAACTTTGCAGATGTTTATGCTCAAACAGCAACATTACACACTAACTAAAGTTAAAAAAGTGAAATCTTAAAGGTGCTAAAGAGAATCTTTTCGTCGACTGAGAAACCAAAGACCGTTACTGAGTTTTTTAAATGAGCGTATGCTTAAGAATAACCCCCCTCCTTCGAAGGAACGCCTCCGAAAAGTCGTAAACACTCGTATTGGAACACGAGTGTTTACCACTGGCATTTGCTGTGTTGTGTTAGTGGATTCATTATGTCGGACTCACCGCAGGTAACTCATAATCTGCAGTTGTTACTCCTGTCTCCTGACAAAAACATTGCACGCGGCGCCTGTGGAGTGTGGAAAGTTACTGGAGCGTGCAGCCGCGCTCGTCTCTCACAAGGAACGTCATGGCAGTGATTAACAAGCCAGAGGGCCAATCCACGCACGTCTCTCACAAGGAACGGCACGGCAGTGATTGACAAGCCAGAGGGCCAATTGTTTAAAAAAAAACAATATCCCTGCCATGCGCCACTTCATAAAGTGGTGGGGACAAAATTAATTGGCCATGGCAAAAAAAAAAAAAAAGATCACCATAAATGCATACATCAACCTGCACTATAGACATAGGCTATGGAAATCCCCATTTGGGTCAAAAACCAGTTCATGTCTTGCAAGAAATATCCTACCACTTAAAACAAGCTCACTAAAATCTCCCATCTGTGCACAGTAGACAGACATATGATGAGACAGGCCGGCAGTAATAGCCATCTACTTCTAGATGATTAGATGGAAAAGAGAGAAGGAAAATATAGGTTTGAATATTGACAGAATGAGTTACTCGACTGAACAATTGAGTTTGTATCAGAGCTTTAATAATGCATTCACAGCTATCTTTTCTCACCATCCATGGCTGTTTATGCTGCTGAGAGTGTGTGTGTTAACAGAGTTTAAATAATAATAAGAAAAGAGTCTTGGGAGTGAATGAGAAACAGGACAGAAAACAGTTAAAATTAAAGGCAGAAAAAACAAAAAAATATATGACCATCATTCACTGCACTGAAGCAGATCTCTCTATCAGAATTTTATATTACACTTAATGCCAACTTTTCTAATTTTGTCCCAAAACAATTATTTAATATGAAGTTTATGCTTCACTGGTGTGACTCACAATCTCAGCATAACAAGCTTCATAATAATGTAATAAAACAATGGAAATCTGAAAACCACAGAGGAGGCAAGACACGTATCTGTAATGATGCAGTGTGAAAAATGCCTCATTTTTTCACTGTCCTCTCCAGCTGGTATAAGTATGTGTAATGTGTGTATGGTATTGCATAACTCTTGATTGAGTTAGAGGATGGTGTTTGGGAGAGTGTGAAAACATTGTGTTTAGAGCTCTTTATAACAGCCTCATATCCTCGACATGCTCTACAGGTCAGTGTATGTGTATGTGTACGCTGTGAGTACCAAATGCCTCCACAAGGACAGCAAATCATTGAAATCACCTACATTGTTGGGACCAGTGAGAAACACAGTACTACAATAATGACCATGAGAGGACAAATGTATGTTTGAGTTAATGTCTTATAAAGACATTACAAATGTGGACCTCAGACCAGTTGCATTAAAGGGGATCTGTTATGCCACTTTTCACAAGATGTAATATAAGTCTCTGAATCTGAAGTGAAATGACATGACGTGATGTGTGGCCAATTTCACTGCATTTCACCCATCCAAGTGCACATACGCAGCGAGTATTGAACGCACGCTCCATGAAGACACACCAGGAGCAGTGGGCAGGCGTAACAAGTCCAACTCTAACCATCAGACCACAACTGCCCCATAAAAACGTCAAGGTTTTTTGAGCTGAAATATGTGAAGTTTCAGCTCAAAATACCCCACAGATAATTTATTATAGCTTTTCAAATTTGCCCCTATTTAGGTGTGAGCAAAAACACACCATTTTTGTGTGTGTCCCTTTGAATGCAAATGAGCTGCTGCTCCCAGCCCCCTTTCCAGAAGAGGGCAGAGCTTTAACAGCTCACGCTTCAGATACTCAACAACAACAAAACTGGAGAATCTCACGCAGCTAAAATGTCAGAAATTGTCAGCAGTGGTATTCAGCCTTACATGTTCAAATCGGACACTGATGGACAGACTCAGGAAGAAGTTACAACTTTTAGAATGAAACTGGACATTTATGAATTGTTAGTGGATACATTTATGTAGTTGTTGTGGAGTTAACACTCAAGGGTCGGCCGTCACACCGGCGATACCACCTCAGTGTTAAATACTCAAAATACTCCGTCGATTTTGGACATACAATTAAGAGTTATACACCATTCTAATCTGTGAAATGTTTTCTTTTATTTGTGTACACTCTTGAGTAAAAATAAAATGTTGTGCTTTTTGCAAAATAAAGAAAACTAACATGATGCGTGATCTGTCGTCTCTCTGAACGAAGACCATTCTGATAGTCCTCTGAAAATGAACTTAGGTGAATACTAATCACACAAACATGAGACATATGTCTAAAGAAACATTAAAATGTCAGGTTTTAAATCATGTAAGTCAAACTGAAAACAAATATTGTCTGTTTAAGTCATCTTATTATCCGCTAATGCAGCTATGCCCACAGCTCAGAAAAATGTTTCAAGCTTAGTCAGATTCATGTACTTTCCCGTTTTGAGATGCAGTGAGGAATAATTCTAAATGATTTACCTCAGAGGAAGAGTATGACTGGTTTCAATTCCATTTCGAGGATCAAGCTTGATCAGGTTGAGGATTGTGAATGGTAAGTTTTTTTTTATTCCTAAATTCTTTATTCTAACTGTGATATAGACTAGTGTCTGTCAATATTAAGCCGCAAAAAAGCCGCATTAAATATGAATCCTGCATGTTCTGTGACTCTTTGAGAATGATTCAGGCAGACACGTTGTTTCATTTACTACACATAACTTACATTAGTAAACATGACTTAATGGCTTTTCCCAAAAATATTGCTATACTGAGATGAGTGAAATCGACTGAATATGTAATAAATACTGAAATAAAATGTGTTAGCAACATATTGAACTGCACATTAACATGTATGGGCTCTATAATATGACAAGAAAGATATATAAAATGTCATAGCAATATGAATGTTTAGACAATATTTCTTCGGCCTGTTTTGGACAGATTATGAAGGGTTTATTGTAAAATAGCCTAGTGCCACATCAATTAAGCTTTTGTTAGCAAGGAATGGTTAAAGCTTTGCATCACAGAAATATATAGTATATTCTATACATTGTAATATTTCACAGTATTCTGTATTTTTGATCAAATAAATGCAGGCTTTATGAGCATGAGATTAAAAAAAAAAATAGTAAATGTGTCAAATCTTTTAATGCGTCTCATCTTTTGATGTGTCACATCTTTCATTGAATTTAAAATACAATAGGCCTATACAAAATTTACTTCACATGACAGGGCTCAATGCTAAGGATTTTTTCTACTTGCCCGGTCGGGCCACTGGTTCAAATTTGTGACCCGTCACAGAAACCAGGGACTTAGTATGACTACTTAGTATGCAGCGCTCTGGCTGGCCCCGCCAAAATTTTCACTGGCCCCACAACAAAAAATTAATAAAAGTAAAAGACAAGAAAATGGGCCTATAAAATAAGCATAGTGATTGTTTTCATTGTATTTGTTATATTTAAACTCAACAAATAGGGTTATGACACCAAAAGCTACTAGATTAACTTAAATTTTATATATTGTTAGACAAATAAACAGTAAGTAATAAAATAGTAACAAATAACCAAATTACGAGTAATAGCACAAATAAATACAACAGAACATGAAAAACTTGAAAAGCACCATTTATTTATTTCATTTATATGTTTATAAATGAAATAAATGGTGCTTTTCAAGTTTTTCATGTAGGTTTGAACAGGAGATTTTCAGGTACATAAATTGTAATCTAATGTATAACTATATAACTATATAATAGATTAAACTTTATTAAAGTTTATCAGCCAAGAGCAGTTACAGATGCATAAAAATGTTTTTAATGTTAAAAAATATAATACGTTAAATACTGTTATTTGAAATTATTAAAAAAATGAAGACACTTTAAATGTGAAATTAAACCCGCCAGTAGGTGGCAGTGAATCACTGTTAATGAGTGAATCATTGAGATTCAACCAATTAATTGAAGCAGTTGATTCATTCAGGAAGTGTTGCTCAGAGACGCAAAACAATTCTGTGGACTTTGGAACTATTTTCATTGGCGAAATACAGCGAAACAGGTGATTTGGTGTGTAAAATGTAACTCACTTGATATTACGTTCTTGTTCATTAACTGTACGCTGAATAAAATTAATATCACATTTGTAATCATGCTAATATTTGGAGAAAAAATTGTGCTCTTTGTGTAATATTGGTTAACTATATTAAATTATATAAATATGAAATATATACAGGGATATTTTTGCCTCTTATCTTGAATTCTGGGGCATTCTAAAGGCATTTTAATACACTAGATCACGCAGTGAATGTGTACACTCTAAATATGCACGCGCACTAGTCTAACCTAGACTACGTCAAGTGCATGCGTGCACTCTTGTGTGTTTTTGTTTTTTTTGTTGTTTTTTTTTTTTTTTTGTAAAGTGAGGGACACAGATTGTTAAATCAACAATTAGTTAGATATCACAGAAGATATATAACGCACACCATACAGCACTGGCCCGATCGTGCAAGTGACCATTCTGTCTACTGTCCCGAGTGTCGTTCACACTGTCCCCGGGCCTTATTGTGGAGCCCTGCATGATGAGCAATAATATGTGCATGCATGAGATCACAAAAATCATGTTTTCTGTTAAGAGTGGACATTATTACTAACGTTAATACAATAGCTGATCTGATCCATGCTCACACAAGGTTTTTTTTTTTCTTTTATCTCACAGATTTAATAATCATAGTGACCAGATATTGGCCATTGGACTGCATGCATATGATACTGAGATCACTGACTGGAAGCAGGATTTTTTTCTTTTTCTTTTTTTTTTCTCCAGTGCACCAAACGCCAAATGCCAGGTATGAGGTGTTCACTTACTGTATATCTTTGAACAGGATTTATTTCCAGGTATAACTGTGTACTCAAAATGTGTCTTTGACTCTCATTTATATAGTTAACTATATTCTAAATAAACTACAAGCAAAAAATTATCTATTTCTTTTGTCATTGCATTCTAAGTTCATTCAGTCACATTCCTGACTGAATGGCTTCATTTTGTAGCTCATTAGGGGCAGGGTCTTAATCTCCTCAGGTGTGAATCACGGCATTATTCATGAAGATTCATGCCTCCTCGTATATGGCCGCATTCTAAACAAAAATTGTCAAAATTTAAAATCAATACCTTGTTTTATGTGTCAGAGTAGGCAGAATGATTTTAACATCACTTTGAAGCAAAAACTCTTGACTAAAATATATAGTTCCCAAAATTCTTGTGAAAAAATTTTTTAGTATGTGTTTTGAGGCCTTATTTCAGTGACTTATATTTTTATTTCAAAAACCATGTATATACATAATTCTCTCAAAAATACAAACATGTACATATTTGTTGCTCACATAGTATTGTAGCCTATTTTTTGCTGAATACACTGTAGTGAGACTTTTGTCATTAATGTTTATAAGCATATGAAAAAAGCTCAAATGTTAGGGCATGCCAAAACTACTCCAGGAGCCCAAACCAGCCTCAGACCCCAGACGCTTAAGTTGATTCAACTCATCGACTAACATGTACCATCATGCTAATCTTTTGTGCAAATCCAGGGTTGAACTGACCCTCATTTGTGAAGCATTTGTGGAGATTCATATGTTCAGAACAGAACATCTGTAATGTTATTTATTTATTTTTTGGCGCAGACATCTCCAGCTGCTATAGCGAGGAAACAGAAATGGTGTACTGCTGCGGCTCATTTAGGGTGGTATCTACACTAATAGGGGATATCGTCACCAGTCATTGGCGTAAGAGTAGAGGGGAAATCTGGAATTGCTTGTTTGGAGAGACTGCTTATGATTTATGGGGATTATAAAAAAGGAGTGGTTGGATTTTTACCATTATAGGCTGGTTTGTTTACACACACCGTAGACACACATCTGTGTTCAAACACCTTTTAAAAGTGAATTTTGCATAATAGGTCCCCTTTAACATTGGCTTGTCATAAAAAGTTAAATTATCTGATAAGAGGCTTACTCATCTTAAAGGGTTAGTTCACCCAAAAATTAAAATAATGTCATTTATTACTCACCCTCATGTCGTTCTACACCCATAAGACATTTGTTCATCTTTGGAACACAACTTAAGACATTTTTGATGAAATCCAATGGCTCAGTGAGGCCTCTATAGCCAGCAAGTTAATTTACACTTTCAGTGCCCAGAAACATTAAAATTATTAAATAATAAAACAGGAACTAAAAACATATTTAAAACAGTTCATGTGAGTTCAGTGGTTTAATCTTAATATTATAAAGTGACGAGAATACTTTTTGTGCACTAAAATAATTTAAAAAAATAAGGACTAACAATATCTAGTGATGGCTGTTTTCAAAACACTGCTTCGAATCTTTTTTTTTTTTTTTTCAAATCAGTGATTCAGAACCAAAGTCAGGTGATTTCATCAGTTTGGCAGTTTGTCATTGATTCAAAACAAAAGATTTGAAGCTTCATGAAGCAGTGTTTTGAAATCGGCCATCACTAGATATTGTTGAAAAGTCATTATTTTGTTGTTTTTTTGGTGCACAAAAAAGTATTCTCGTTGCTTTATAATATTTAGGTCAAACCACTGAACTCATCTGAACTGTTTTAAATATGTTTTTAGTACCTTCCTGGGTACTGAAAGTGTAAAGTAGCCTGCTGGCCTCACTGAGTCATCGGATTTTCATCAAAAATATCTTCATTTGTGTTCCAAAGAACGAAGGTCTTACGGGTGTAGAAAAACACGAGGGTGAGTAACAAATGTCATTATTTTCATTTTTTGGGTGAACTAACCCTTTAACACTGTCAGGGTTCTGTCTTTATGTTTTCTGTGTCAAATGTTCCTTTTTCTCAGTTTTCCTGCCACTGCCATTTTTTTTCACTTTGTTTCTATGGTTTCCCAGATTTGAGTTCATTGGTCCCAGGTGTGTCTTGTTTATTAGTCTCGTTTGCCCTTTTGTTTGACTATATATATATATATATTCCCTGTGTTCTCCCTCAGTCTCTGACGGTTCTCGTCCATATTATACGTTTGTGTTTGATGGTGTTACTCTTGTTTCCTGGATTATTATTAAAGGTGACCTATTATACCCTATTTAACAAGATGTAAAATTAGTCTCTGATGTTCCCAGAGTGTGAATGTTAATTTTTAGCTCAAAATACCCCACAGATAATTTTTGATAGCATGTTAAAATTTCTACTTTTAGTGGTTGAGCAAAAACAAGCTGTTTCAGTGCGGTCCCTTTAAATGCAAATGAGCTGCTGCGATCGTCTTAAGAGGGCGGAGCTTCAAGAGCTGATTCTCCCGGTGACAGGATTCAGTCAGGACCATAGACTGTAAAAAAAATATGGACGTAGTGTCCGTGTCATCACCCATAGATTTCTGAACAGCAGTTTTGACGCGTAAATGAGGCCGCGGCGATCTTAGCTGCACGTGACCGCACGTCACTCACGGATAACTGAAAATGGGCAAAGAGTTGGAGCCCATGCGACTGAAACCACGCCCGCCCTAGCTATCTATCTTAGATACTATCTAAAATATTAATAAAGATAACAATATCATTAGAAAGTAGGCTACTAAAGGATTACTGTAAATCTACAGTGATTTTTTACAATAACGTTATAGATGCTCCAACACCAGTAGGCTAATTAATTTGTGTGGGGTGTGCAAATAACACAAATGGTATTTCATACCTTTATAATGAAATAGAGATCGCGAGATGAATCCAATCCGTGGCACTTGGGTAAAATATATATATATATGTACCAGATGTACATCTCTCAAATGTTCTCTCAAACTAATGAGCACGTATCCAAAGTATAATTTTTCAAAATAGTGCAGCAGTTTTAGTTATATCCAAGCAGTGCTGTCGGAGTTGTATATCCTCCTGGTATTGTCATTGTAGTAAATCTCATGAACAAAACTTTTAGCCAATGCCACGACGATCCAATAACGTGTGTTCCGCATGCGAGCACATGTACACAGACTGACATCTGTCTCAAGTATGCAGCAAGCCATATATTGTATAAAATAATACAGAAAAAGGCACAAATATGACTGAGATGCCAAATTCAGCAGATGAAATGAGCTGCTGAAGTAACATGACGGCTCACAGACAGCAGCGCCAATCCACCTGTCACTCAAGTGACCACGCCCTTAATTATGCAGAACTTTAAGGCTTAATATAATTTAAACAGATGAGCTATAAAAAAATTCACCCCCCTCAGAGTTGTCATGAAGGGCAAAATTCGCAGTATAGACCAAAACCACAATATGAACCAGACTGTGAACATGTTTTTTTCTGCTGTAAACTTGACTAATTTAACATGATGGTCAATGAGATTCTGCTCACTTCTGCAGCCTGTCCCTAGCGGCCAGTCGATGAATTGCAGTTTAATTCATTTCCGTATTGGCTTCACGAGAAACAGGGGGAGGTTGCCGCTTGGTCAGGACGCACTATAATGTCAGAAACTGCGAATATATGCTGCATGGAGATAGAACAGGTATAGTTTAGCTCAATTACAGTTATAACTTATATTGTCTTCTTGTTTTTAATCTACTATATTAGTACAGGCCTGTTGAACCGTCCGAATGATGGCCAAAACTATACAGATGAGTTTTATGACATTTATTCTACTTCACACAAAAGATGAAGTGTCTGTTTTCACTCTAGAAAATCACTGTAAGAGCTCAATAAAACACTGCAAGTGTGCATTAAAATATTATCCATAAACTCTCTCTCTCTCTTATCCTTGTATTATTACCAACAAACATTGCGAATTACACAGAAACACTCGTTACAACTAACCGTAAACAAATATATAAAGACCTTATGCCATTCGGGTGGTGCTTAATAAACTTTATACCCGTAAATAAGCTCAGATGAACTGTAATAAAGTGCCCTTACCTTCATTACTGCTGTATTTAGTGTCACTCTGGAGACTGTAAGATGGATCACAAACAGTTTTAAGTTGTATATCCTCCTTGAGTAGCACATTTTTAGCACAGTCTCTGTTTCATATTGTTCCTTTGTATTGATATTCGTTCACAAAGCAGTCCGGTGTGAAATGATTCGCACAGACATACACGAATTTCGGCAGAACTGAGGGAGCATTTTAATCAAGTTAATCCACCTCGTTTTCAGCAGCTCAGATTTAGGGAGTAAATTAAGAGAGCTATGTGGATTAATCCATCCAGCTACAAAACGACCTAAATGCTCGGGAGACATTCTCATCAGTGCAGCAATGGCGGACTCACTGTAAACAACGCGCTCAGGGCGGTTCTATGTTCAAACCTAAGTGTCTGTCAACACTGTGGGCAGGGCATGTGGCTTTTGTGACGTCACACTGCCAGAGATCTGGAAACGGCTTGTTCTGAGACACTGCTTATGATTTATAGGGATTTAAAAAAAAAGGCGTGGGTGGATTTTTATCACTATAGGGTGGTTGTGTACACACACTGCCAACACACATTTATGTCCAAACACCAGGCAAAAGTGAATTTTGCATAATAGGTCCCCTTTAAAGTCTTCCTTTCTTCATTCCTCCTCATCGTGAATGTTTATCCACCATGGCACGTGACAGAAGAACTGACCGTTACAAACACCATCCTGGCTGAGGACCGCCTCTGGGGATCTGTCCATTGCTATCCTCCAGCAAATCCCCAAGTCCTCAGTGCAGGGATGAGGATGGCCACCACTCCTGAGCCTCGACCCAAGATGGCCACCGCCACGCCTGAGCCCTCAGCTTTAATGTTCTCCACACTTGTACCTTTAGGCCTTTTAGGCCCATGACCAGAGTCCAGAGGTGACTCTCTCCTTCGTCCCGAGTCCAGAGGCAACTCCCTCCTTCGCCCCGAGTCCAGTGGTGACTCATTCCTTCATCCCGAGTCCAGAGGCGACTCCCTCCTTCGTCCCGAGTCCAGAGGTAACTCCCTCCTTCCTCCAGAGGCGACTCCCTCCATCGTCCCGAGATGGATCTCACCCCTGAGTCCACTCTAGCCCATGAGCCCACTCCAGTTTTTGTATTCGCTCCTTTCCCAGAGGACATCATAGTGCCTGTCTTGGCACTTACATTTGTGTGTGTTTGGGCCACCCATACAATGATTCGAGCCCCTGACCAGTGTCCAGTGATGGCTCCAGCCCCTGTGCAGGGTCCAGTGATGGCTCCAGTCCCAAAGTCTGCTCCAGACTCAGCTCCTGTCTTAGAGTCAGCTCCGGGCTCCGCTCTAGAATCTGTTCCAGTCCCAGAGTCAGCTCCAGACTCCGGTCCAGTCTCTGAGCCCACTCCAGTCCCTAAGCCAACTTCAACCCACAAGCCAGCTCCAGCCCACAAGCCTGAGATCAGTGTGGCCGGGCCAAAGGTCAAGGCCACAGAGCCCGACCTGCCATGGCCTCCCGAAGGGCCTGATCCACCATGGCCCCCAGAACTGCCTACACCACCATGGCCCCCTGAACTGTCAGCGCCACCCTGGCCCCACTGAGTTACCGGCGCCACCCTGGACACCTGCACGGCCGGGGCCACCCTGGAGGCATCCTAGCCGGTCTGCTCCCCTCTCCGGTTGGACTCTTTTGAGGCGCGAGGTCGAGTAATGTCAGGGTTCTGTGTTTTTGTTTTCTGTGTCATATGTTCCTTCTCAGTTTTCCCACCACTGGTTTGTTTCTATGGTTTCCCAGATAGGAGTTCATTGGTCCCAAGTGTGTCTCGTTTATTAGTCTTGTTTGCCCCTTTGTTTGACTTGTATATATTCCCTGTGTTCTCCCTCAGTCTCTGTAGGTTCTTGTCCATATTATACATTTGTGTTTTATGGTGTTACTCTTGTTTCCTAGATTATTATTAAAGTCTTCCTTTCTACATTCCTCCTCATCGTGGGTGTTTATGCACCATGGCACGTGACAAACACAGTCTGCAGAGTGCTGCCAGCATTGCTGCAAAGGTTGAAGGGGTGGGGGGTCAGCCTGTCAGTGCTCAGACCATACACCGCACACTGCATCAAATTGGTCTGCATGGCTGTCGTCCCACAAGGAAGCCTCTTCTAAAGATGATGCACAAGAAAGCCCGCAAACAGTTTGCTGAAGACAAGCAGACTAAGGACATGGATTACTGGAACAATGTCCTGTGTTCTGATGAGACCAAGATAAACTGGATCAGAACTTATTTGGTTCAGATTGTAGTGAACAGCACATTCTAGGGCCCAGATTACGGCCGGGTCCCTCTCTGTCTGTAACAGCGGACAAAGGTTAGCTACATTTTGATTGGATCTTGGTGGCCTAACACAAACAAACTGTCCAACACCATCAGATAAAGATGTAAGGACAACATCCAGACCTCTCTTAGAGGGCAAGAGGAAGACCTCTTGTACCAAGCCTGGAAAGGACAGGACTTCTCATTGGTCCACAGGCAGTTTCTGCCCTTCACTCATCTAGAGATTACTTCCTAAGGTTGGCCAGAGACTGCCATAAAAATTCTTCAGGACCTTAGCAGCAATGGGTGAAACAAAGAGATCACAAAGATCAATCCGAATCCATTCAAAACTATGTTTGAAAACCTTAGAATTGATGCAAACTACACATCCATTTCATACTTATTCACAGAAATAAGTATTCTCAGTGACAGCTATTTGTAATGCAACCTCTGACGCAAATCCAGCTGTTAATGTACAATTGAATGACAGTTCAATCTTTTTCCATCATGTTTAGTCTCTATTTGTTTAGAATATTGCCAAAGGTATTCTGGTGGTGGTTTGGAAAGTGAGAAATGCATTGGTAAACTTTAAAGACACTGTAAAGACTTCCAACTTTGTGCTTTATGCAGCCAATCACAGCACTCAAATGGAGAAGCGCCAAAATGCAATCTCCTCCTCATCTGAAAGGGATAAAGGTACCCTTTCAAAAGACAATCCTTGTTCTGAGTCTGCCCTTCAAACAGGGAAAGACAGAACAGATATTCTTCTGAGTCTCCCATCGGGTGAGACACAACAGATACAACACCGTTCTGAGCCTCTGGTCCATCCAGAAGAGACAACAACAGATCCCGTGATCTGAGCCTACAGCTTGTGATGCAGCAACAGAGACGATCACGTTCTAAGCCTCCAATCTGTGAGGAAAGAGACATCAACAACACTACGTTCAGAGTTTCCATCCAGTGAGACAGTGACGACATCTGCAACAAGGTTAAGCTTAGGAGAGCAAACCTTCACTCCAAGGTACCTTCGTCTGCGTGTTCCAGATTGTTAAGGAACTTCTGCACCTACACCAGGGCCTCATCTGCGTGTTCCAGATTTTAGGACCCTTTGGTGCTCCAGGAGATCAGCATCTCACAGAGCTTCGTGTTCAAGAGTGTTGAAACAGATTCTGGCTCCTCTCCCCACTGCATTGTCACCCAGCACAACCAGTGGAAGACGTCACCGTCATCAGACTCAACCAAGTGGAACGTAAATATCACTTAACCAAACCTCTTTCCAGAGACCTTGGCATTGTTGTATGTTATCAGTATATAATTTCCTAATTACCATTAGATGTAATATAGCTGATGTTAGTTAATAACAAATAATCTTTTGTTTATTTGTTTGGTGCATACTAAGGTTCTCCACCTTATTATTTTCAGAGAAACAGTTTATCTTTCATAAGATAACAATTCTTCCACAGCCACACCCAACTTAATCACTTGTATTCTATGTATCTTATGCACGTTATTCCTTTAACATTCATGGTATTCATGTAGTATATGTGTTATTCTTGTTTATCTTTTGTTAATAAAATGTATTTTATTACACTTGTGTCTTCCTTGTGCTGATAATACAGAAAAGGCTCTACAAGTTAGCAATTCCACCAATCTTTCAGATAAATCAGCTGACCACTTTACATTAATTCTAAGTGAATGAAAGCCCCTGTTGGGAGTGTTCTCATACTACCAAAGTAAAAGACCTTGACTGGTGCCCTGAACTAGGGAAAAAGGGGGAAGTGGCCATCTCATAATCACACCTTAAGAGACGTGTGATCCAAAAATCACAACGTCAGCGGTGACGTGAGTACCAATCCCTATTTTACTTCACGTCCTTGGATGGACAAAGTAAAAATCACTACAAGATCATGTCAAGCGTGTGTGGCGGCAACCAGGTGAGGAGTACAAAGACAAGGGTGGCTTGCCTACAGTCAAGTATGGTGGTGGGAGTGTCATGGTCTAGGGCTGCATGAGTGCTGCCAGCACTGGGGAGCTACAGTTCATTGAGGGAACCATGAATGAGCAGAGCATGATCCCCTCCCTTCGGAGACTGGGCCACAGGGCAGTATTCCAACATGATAACAACCGCAAACACACCTCCAAGACGACCACTGCCTTGCTAAAGAAGCTGAGGATAAAGGTGATGGACTGGCCAAGCATGTCTCCAGACCTAAACCTATTGAGCATCTGTGGGGCATCCTCAAATGGAAGGTGGAGGAGCGCAAGGTCTCTAACATACACCAGCTCCGTGATGTCGTCATGGAGGAGTGGAAGAGGACTCCAGCTGCAACCTGTGAAGCTCTGGTGAACTCAATACCCAAGAGGGTTAAGGCAGAGCTGGAAAATTATGGTGGCTACACAAAATATTGACACTTTGGGTCCAATTTGGACATTTTCACTTAGGGGTGTACTCATTTTTGTGGCCAGCGGATTAGACATTAATGCCTGTGTGTTGAGTTATTTTGAGGGGACAGCAAATTTACACTGTTATACAAGCTATATACTCATACTACTATACATTGTAGCAAAGTGTCATTTCTTCAGTGTTGTCACATGAAAAGATATAATAAAATATTTACAAAAATGTGAGGGGTGTACTCACTTCTGTGAGATACTGTAGATAAAAATGAATTTTAATAAGATGGGACAAAAAAGACAGCATATACTTTTTTTTTTTTGTTTTTTTTTTTTATCTAATCAGAAACACTCTCTACCATCTGGAGCCAATAGCCTTGTGGGCAGCACTCAATGTACATGTAGTGTGGTTGTGCTTTGGGCAACACGAGTTTGAGTCCCTCAGGGACCTTTCCCAATCCCGCTGCCCTCTGTCTCCCAATTAGTTTAATGTCAGTTCTCTATACTGTCCTATATCAATAAAAAGGCAAAAATCACAATAATAAAATCATAAAAATATACCTGTGAAAAATTTTGCATGACAGGTCTACAGAGAGAGATTTAAAATAACATGAGATTAAGGTGTCACACACTCACTACCATCAAACATGGCCTTTATGAAGCACAAACCTTGTCTTACTCAAGCCATAACACAAAACTGGTTCATCACGAAAAAAAAAAAAAAAAAAAAAAAAAAAAAAAAGATTGGAATAGTTTTCTGTGGCAATGTGACAGTTTTTATATTCTTCTCTCAGTTTGTGAGAATATGATGGCAATGAAAAGGTAAGTGAAGGAACAAAGTAAATGTCAAGATAGAAGATGAGAGGAGGGAGAGATTACTTTTGCTAATTTTTTGATCTTGCTTTCACTTCTCTTTATTTGTAAAAGACTCACTTGAATGACTCTACCCAAAACAATCAGGTTTTCAAGAAGGCTGTGGGATTCACTGACCTCCATGGCAATTAGGAGTAGTCTACTAAAGAACAGGAGAATAGGGACCTGCAAATGGTGTCCACAGGAATACTATCACAGCTACTTTGAAAAGAATAACACTAGTATTCTATTTCTTGCAGCTTCCATCTATGTTGTTTCATCTTTTTAACAGCTATGAGCAAAGTGTATAAACATTAACCTCAGAAGAGCTATAACAGCCTCTCATGTCCTGGAAAGTCATTGGTATTGTGCAGAAAATAGACCTTTCATCATGAGATCCATTCTATCAAACTTTCTATTCTATCAAAAACATCGAAAAAATATTCAAAGTTGAACAATTCTCATTTCATTAAAGGCAAAGCATGTAGTTTCTGTGACACTAGTAGCACCTAGCAGATTTATAAAGCATATTTCAAACAACATAGCAAACACCCCTTTCACTCGTCATGCCTCCCCAACTCAAATATCAAATACAGCTCTAACAGGTGCTTTTAAAGCTATGTTTCAACAGATAAATGTATGCTACTTTCAAAAAATGTACAACATATTAGGAATACTTTTAGCTGTATTGCTATGTGTCATGAGAAAGCAATTCAGTAGACTAACACTTGTCTAGAGTGAACCTGAGCGTCTCACTAATAAACCCATTAATAATCCAATGTATCTGCACTGGGTGCATTCTTTGACGACGCACCACAACTGTTTGAGCCTGTCTACACAGTCAACATCAAAGTAAACATTATAACTGGTACATTTGTCTTTCAGAATGGGTGCATGATGATGCTGTATAGCAGTGGATTTCAATCCTGGTCCTGGGACTTACCACTCTGCATATTCTGTCTCTTTTATCTGACACACTTAATTCAGTTCATAAAGCTTTCACCTAATGAGCTGATGACCAGAACCAGGTGTGTTAAATAAGGGAGAGATAGATAATGTGCAGAGTGGTGGGTCCCCAGGACCACTGCTGTATGGTACTGAAAACAACTGATGTATGGTATTGAAATGTCCATTGTAGCGTGTAACATCGCAATGCCAAATTTGCTTTGAAGTGTTCATGACCTGTTTAATCTTTGAAGGTCTAAATGCAGTGAATTTTGCCTTAAACTTCTGTTACCGAAGCTAATCTTCTTTTCCCCTGTAATGTGACAGCCACGGTCCCACAATAGTTAAACACCCTCTGGCTCAGCCAGCTACAGTAGTCATGCCCCAAACTTTCACTATAGTTGAGCTGGAAAGAGACTGACAGATCTTAGTGGACCACTCTCTATGTTTTGATGGTGCCTGGGAGGCTCAATGTTTACATTTTTGGTAGAGAACCCATGAATGGCATACTAAAAGTTAGGGCTGCACAATATTGGAAAAAACCGACACTGCATAGAAAATAATAAACAAATTACAAGCATATATAAATACAATAGAACAAAGATACAAATGAAATAGTGCTTTTTTGTTTTTTCAGGTAAGTCTAACAGTATGCACAGAAATTTAACTGAATGAATTGAACTTAACATGAATGACACAGACAAAAAGCAGCTTAGGCTGCTGTCATTTTAAGACCTAATGTACAGATTTGATATAATGATACACATCTATTTTATTTCTCAATTGTTTAGGTTCACGTAAGCTGTAAGCGAATGTGTTTACAAGGATGCTCACCAATATGAGCATTCTGACAATTTTGCATGTGCGTCCATTTGAAAGAGACAAGAATTTGGTATTTGTGTGATGAACAAAAAACAGTGGGTAAGTTGTAATTGAGATCTCTTTTGTCTCCTTGCACTTAAATGGTTTAAAATCAGGTTTTTTTCTGAATGTTTTTTTAATGTTTAATACTTTGCAATTAATCCAAGAACCATGTGCGCACAATGCAATATCGATACTAATACGATGCAGCCCTACTAACTGTAGTCAATGAACAATAAAATGGGTTAAGAATGTATTTATTAAAAAAAAAAATAATAATAATGCATACTTCACCTTTAAATATCTAGTCAAATTTAATTACGCAATCAACTGAGAATATGCGTGTAATACTAGTCAGAGCAAAAATGCTACTAATATCCCAGATTCAGTCTGGGTCAGATAAGCACACTGTCTGCTTCTGAATGTGAGAGCCACTCCACTTGTATTGTGGAAATGTTCAAAGATCACTGTGGGTTAAAATGCTCCACTTTGGCACTTGTGCAACACTTGAAACCAATCAATTCACTCTCATTAAAGCACTTAAGCAGGATTATGACCATGTTGCCACTCCACAAGGCATGTAATTGGCTGAACAGTTAGATCAAGTGTGTGAGAGTGAGTCAGAAGCTGTTAAAGTGACAGGTTTGAACCAGATGAGGGTCAGGATTGAGACACACGTCACCTCTTGTCCTCCTGTCTAAATCTGTGAGGAGTCACACTTCCTCACACATACACAGACAAGAGCTGTATCCTTGGAAGCTGAATAATGTTTCTCTGACTAAGTGACATTATTATGCAACTGGATGGAGTATGCAGAGAAATTGATGAGATCCAGAGAAATGAAAGACTGATTCACAACACACACCTACCCACCCACACTCACACCCACAGAAATACTAGGCTTATCAGACAATTGTGTAACACCACAGCAGGACGGATGCTCAACTGAAGAGGGTGTGATATGAACATTAGCATTCTACATCACACAAAAGTAATGAGATAATAATAACAAAGCATAACAGAAAGAAAAAAAAAAAGTTTATGAAACAAAATGACTATTAAAAAAAAAAAAAAAAAAAAAAAAAAAATAAAACTACTTAAAGTATTGTACTACTAACCCCTGTACATCTCCAGCCAGTGTTAAAAAAACATTTTAGGGTTCCACAGTAGCGCTTACAATGACATCTGCAGTGCTGAATTAGGCTTATACCTGCTGGACATTGAGATCCAGAAGAGATGTTTTCAATTCTGGCATCAATTCTGATACAACTGAGAGCATCACTACAGAATGTGTGTTCATATGTTTGTACAGTAATTTTACAATAGCTTCAAATGTGGCAATCAGAATTAGGAACTGTTTGTTTTTTAAGCCATGTTTTACTGGACTCACTATTTATATTCAATTAATCCTAAGATTAATATGTCAGGTACAGCAGCATTATATTGAGTACACACAAGAACACATGCGTGCATCAACACAAACATTCAATAACACTTGCTGTAAGATATTTCACATGACATTTAGAAGAAAAGTTCTGCTTCAGCAGATAAATAAACAAACAATTACAAAATATAGCTTAAAAGATATAGCAAGATAATGCAGTTATTCTTATATAATGCATTATATAATGCAGTATAGTGTCTGTGAATTTTAAGCTGCAAAAATACCATTTAAATATGAATCCGACATGTTCTGTGTGTCTCTGTATGAATGTTGCAGTTTCGTTTACTACACATAACTTACATTAATAAATATGCCATATTGGCTTTCCCCAAACTATATTGATATACTGAGATGAGTGAAATTGACTGAAATATGTAATAAATATTGAAATAAAATGTGTTAGCAACGTATTAAATTGCAAATTAATTAGCCACTATGTGAAGTGCCACATCAGCTTTTGTTCACAATGAATGATGAAAATTCAGCTTTGCATCACAGAAATAAATATTTTAAAGTAAATTCAAATAGAAAACCGTTATTTTAAATTTCAATAATATTTTGCAATATTGCTTTTTTTTATCAAATAAATGCAGACTTGATGAGCATGAGACGTCGTTCAAAAACATTAAATATTGTGTGTCCAATCTTTTGATTGGTACTGTATATAATTTACACTTATATAATAGTCCTATATAAAATTTTCTTCACATGTGCAAAAATACGTGCATGCATGAGATCACAAAAAATCATGTTTCCTGTTAAGAGTGGACATTATATTAACGTTAATACAATAGTTGATATCATTAGTTATCAGCATGCTCACATAGAGTTTTTTTTTTATTTTATTTTACAGATTTGAGAATCATAGTGACCAGATACTGTCCCACTGAAATAGGCATTTGATTAAGTTTTTCTTATTCAACAGGGCTTACAGAAATTCTAGGCTACCTGTGCAGCAGCAGTAGGCTATATCAGATTCAGATCGGAATGTTTGTGAATATTTAACAGCAGCCATGCAACATTCTACAAGTATTGCCACGGAAACCGTTTCACCATTTGAATCACTCTGCTATCAGCATTCTCACAGTGAGTGTCATGGCAGTTGAGCAAACCCACCATATTTTTTATAGATATTACTGTTATTTTGTAACGTAATGTAGTTTTAGGATTTTTTTTTTTTTTTTTTTAGGTGAGAATATAATTGTTTAGACCTCACATATGTGATTTATATGTAAACATAGTGCCTATTTGAAAAATTGTTAAGACACTTTCGGAGATGTGAGTTCCAGGCAGTCAGCAACCGTTCAGCGCTCATGTACCCACAGAGAACAGCTTCATCTCGGCCAGTCCTTTGGGAATTATGTAAATAGTGTTTAAACATGAGGTATAATTAGTTTTGGGTATATCAAGCAGGCAATCTTCGGTCTTATTAATCTATTACTTGTTCCAAAGCCAATATATTTGGCTAAAGGGCTATATTAAGTTTCATAACTTTGTATTTACATTGAAATTAAATCCCGTATGAACTAGAGCGCTGGTTTTGTACATTTGACTGTTTCCTTGTGTTTATTTCCTATTTTAATTATACTGTTATGATGGCTATTGTTAGTCATTTAAATATTATTGTGAAATGAATATATTTATATAAATAACATGCCGTTTGTTTGTTTTTTGTTTTTTTTTTGTTGTTGTTTTTTGGTATTGAGAAAGAGTCCATTAGTGATTTTGACTTTAGTGAAAGTTACATTAATACACCACCCCAGGCGGTAGATCCTTCTCCTATTTGGCACCTAAACTCTAGAACAATCTTCATAGCATTGTTCAGGAAGCAGACACACTCGGCCAGTTTAAATCTAGACTAAAAACTACTTATCTACTTATTTAGAGTCTTTTTTTTTTTTCTTCATATTTACATATTAATTTAAGAAATTTTCATTTCACTTCATTTCAATTTCAAATTCAAATTCATTTACTCAACCTCATGGTCCAAATGTTCATGTAAAAATTTCCATGTTGAATCAAAGAAAAAATATTTCTTTCTGAAGCTACATTTTGTCTATTTGATGCTTTACAGAATAATGTCTTCAAATTATCTTTTGGGATTAATTTCTGATGTGCATTCTCAGCCAAAAAAAAAAAAAAAAAAAAAAAAATATATATATATATATATATATATATATATATATATATATATATATATATATATATATATATATATATATATATATATATATATATACACACATACATACAACAGTTCTGTCTGGTTCTCGAATCTGATTGGCTGATAGCCGTGCGATATTTCAGTGATAACAGCACTCTTCCTACCTTTTCACCGTTTGTATCACTCCGCTTGAAGTGACCGTCATGGCGGACAAGCAAATCCACCGTAATTTTTGAGAATACTACTTGTTGTGCCAAGAACTGTAGTTTTAATAGTTTTTTTTAGACGAGAATGTAGTTGTTTAGACCTGAAATATGTGATTCATATTTAATAATGGCGCCTATTTTACAATTTGTTTTGACGTTTTCAGAGATGAGAGCTTCAGGGCGTCAGCGGCTGTTCAGGGGTCATGTACGCGCCGAGAACTGCTTTATCTCGGCCAGTGCTTCGGGGATTTACCGCTGGCACTTATAGTGGTTAAACATGGGACATAATTCAATTTGAGTACATAAAACGGGCAACCTTTGGTCTTATTAATCTATTATTTGTTCCAGAGCAAGTCAAATTGTGCTATGTTAAATTTGATAATTAATGTTACCTTACATCCTTTATATATCATATTGGCTACAACTAGACGGGAAATATCATACAAAGACTCTTTTCCGCTCTTCAAATACGTAACATTAAAACATTAAACATTATAGACAGTGTTTTTTGAGTAAAGAAAACGCTTTTCTTTTTTTTTTTTTTCCTTCAAACAGATCTTTATTTACCTTTGCATTGCATAGACGAGATGACCAAACTGTGTGCGCACTTCACAAGGATTTATTAGCTTTGACTGACAGTTTAAGGATCAAATGGAGTTACTGGGTTTTTGTTACAAGCTCTTTAAAATCCTCTTCATTCATTAAATATCTGTAAAGGGTGACCTATAGTTTTTTTTTTTGTTGTTGTTTTTTTTGAATAAGGTTATTAGTGCTTCACGTTTGACTGAACTGTACAATTGTGTTTATTTGTTCAATAAATATTATTTTATATAAATATGTCCATTAGTGCGTAATATGGATTGAGTGAAAGTTACATTAATACGCCATTAGATGGCGGCAACACTTTACAGGAGAATGAGTCGGTCAGTCACTAGAGACTTTTAAATTGAAAGGAACTTTTGCAAAGGAAGTTGTTTCTGCGCTGTTGTGTTATGGATGTTTTGGAAAATTCCGATAGCTGTAAAAAAAAAAAAAAAGGACAAATACAAGATTGCTTTCCTCTGCGGACATTCAAATGGACTTTTAATATAATAATGGATATAATATTATGGAGATCAACTTGAAGAATGAATGTAATGCAATGTATCAGACAGGTAATACTCTCTCAGGCGATCTCTCTCTCTCTCTCTCTCTCTCATACTGTACAAAATTCAATGAGTTTCAATGAAGCGACTCAACGTCCCTTCGTTACTAGTTCTAAAATGATGTTTTAGAATTAGTAACGGAGGGTTGGTCCAACTGTCAACTTGAGATTTGAATCTGTGGCAGAAGGAAGTAGTGCTGCAGAGGGTTTTAAAGACACTCCGTTGTTGTTTTTATTTGTTTACACACTCGTGCCGTCGAACTATTGTATAAACGCAATATCACACTCGTAGTCATGCGATATTGGCTGTATATCAGCACGCTGTGATTACCTACGGCACTCGGCCTATATATATGTATATATATATATATATTCTATTTTCACACACATAAATTCTACTTTCACATACATACATTACTATTCTCACACACTTACATTCTCTTTTCATTATTTTATTATAAATAACTATTTAAGAACAAAATGTATGTGTGTGTATCTGAAGAAAATATGTGTATGTAAGAGAAGAATGTATGTGTGTGAGAGAGTGTATAGTGGAAACGGAGGGCGGGTCAGGTCATGTGACATTCAGTTTTCTCAGCGTTGCCCTGCCAACTTGATGCATTTTGTCTATGAAATACAGGTTTGTGTATGTTTTATTTCATCTATGAAATTGTTGCTGTGCTGTAAATCATTTTATTTAATGCAAAGCAAACTACTGGGATGCAATGTCAGTAAACGAGTGTCGCATCCATTTTTCGGATGAAGGAAACACTTGATGCCTTGCATAAAATTAACAATTTATTCCTAAAGATACTGAATATAAATACTTTGGATATTGAAATATGTTCTCAGAGCTGTGCACTGATTGTTTATGGGCAGGTTATGGAAGCAGCCACAGCATCGTTCGGCTACAAGTGAGGCGGAGGGCGGGGGTCTGAAATGAGCTAGGGGTGCAGTCAGTCGCCCCAGCTTCACCCCAACCTGGCGCATTAATCACTGTGATTTTGCAGCAGTACTGTAGCCAAGCACATGCATTACTGTTGGAAATAATGGCCAATCAGAATTGTTTAAGTTAGCTCAATATCCCTCAAAACATTGAATAAGTGTTTTAGTGCCAGTTTAATAAGTCCTATACTCAGAAATCCTCTTATAAAAAGTGTAGTAGACAGATTGTAACTTAAATATTTATTTGAAAGACTTTGTGACTTTTCCTACTTCAGTGCATAAAGTGCTGAACTTATCTTATCTGCTGCCATCTACTGGTTATAGTGGTATTTTTTGTGTCTTTTTTATTTTAAATAAAAGTGTTTGTTTTCAATGAAATGTTGGATTTCCTACATTTTGAAACTTTCAGTTTTACAAATGGGGACAATCTCTGAAGGATTAATAAATAATTTTTTGTCATAATATTCAAAAGAACATTTGAAGTGCTGGAATGCCCAATTACATTGTGTTTGTTATTTAAAATGTCCCAATAGCTTCAAGTCTGAATTGTAATCAATAACACTGGTTCATTGGTAAATTAGGTAATTGTGACAACTGCATAAAAATATAAATGCTGCATTTACTTTTGTTTAGTGTCGATAAAGGGGTACTTGATCCTTATTGATGGAGTTGTGGGGGTACTTGAGGCTAAAATGGTTGGGAACAACTGGATTCGATTATTTAATCTGTAAGTACTAAATACACTATTTCATAGAATAAAAATAAAATCAACCCTTTATGCTGGGTAAATAAACAACCCAATTTGCTGAGTAAAATTAGCCCAACCTGTGTTCTGTCCTATGTTTACCCAGCCCTTGGGCTAAAAACAACCCAAAATTTACACATGTATTTGAAAGGAGAATGAAAGTGTGTGAGAGTGTAGAAATGAACGTATGTAAAGGCAGAAGGTAGGTGTGCATGTTGTTGTGTTTGTTCGAATAACACAAATAAAAGTCAGGACAACGATGGGCAGTTCTTCTTTTAGTTTTTACTGTGCAATCACTGCATCACGAACTCTGTTAACACAGGTGTCTCTCTTTTGACAATTCACTGGCCAACCAAATGTCTAACCCCGAGTGGCCAACAGTGCTTATTCCTGGGTTTATGTATTTAACTCAATATACTACACTTCCTCCCCCCTTAGATAAGAAAATCTAAAAAAAAAAAACATTTTCACCTGTAACAAAACATTCCACATACAAAAGAAATAAACTGCTACTTATGACTATAATGTCCCATTCAAAGTTTTTTCCTTTTTTTTTTTCTCTCTGTCTCTTCTATAAATCAAGACGGGTTGGTGGCTTCCGTATACGGGTAGGGTAACGTTTCTCTTCACAGGTCGGAATTGGTGTTTGTGGTGCTTCACTGGAAGATACAGTGCCATCTTGAGGTGTTGTTGCATCACTTTCACTAGTAACAGTATCAGTAGAGCTGAATGGAACACTGACAGAACCACTATCCAGAGAAACATTTGATCTTCTCAACTGATCAATGTGCCGTCTCCAGATGGTATCTGGTGCAATCTCAACTGTATATGAGAGTGGTCCTGTTCGTTCCTTGACCTTTGCAGGTGTCCATTTGTGATCTCCTCTGTAGTTCCTAGCTAGCACACTCTCACCAACTTCTAACTCTCTTCTTTCTCCTCCCCCTTGTGATTGTTTTATCTGTCTGTCATGTACGGTTCTCCTCAAATTGGGTTTCAGCAAGTCTAGCCTTGAACGTAAGGGTCTACCAAGGAACAACATGGCAGGTGTTCGATTTGTGGTGACATGAGTTGCATTTCGATATGCAAACAAGAAATTGTGAAGCTTCTGGCTTAGTGTGAGCTTCTCATGTGTCATGGCTCGCAGTGAATTCTTCAAGCTTTGCACAAATCTCTCAGCTAAGCCATTAGTAGCTGGGTGGTAGGGCGCTGAGGTCACATGCTTGACACCATTGTTCCTTAGGAAGATCTGGAACTCCTCAGATATAAACTGAGGACCATTGTCACTCACCAGCTGTTCTGGTACACCAGTCCTTGCGAAAAGTTCTCTCAGAACCATCACAGTTTGGGTGGCAGTTGTGGAGGTCATGCTGAACACTTCTGGCCACTTTGAACATGCATCAACAACAACCAGAAATGTAGTGCCCATGAAAGGACCCGCAAAATCAACATGGATCCTTTGCCACGGTAATGCAGGCCATTCCCAAGGATGTAGCGGGGCAGGTCTTGGCATCTTTTGCACATATTGACATCCTGAACAGTGCATGGCGAGCTGCTCGATCTGCTGATCTATACCGGGCCACCATACAAAACTTCTTGCAAGTGACTTCATCTTTACCACTCCAAGATGTCCAACGTGGAGCTCCTCCAAGACTCGAGTTCGCAACTTAGGTGGTACAACAACCCTTAAACCCCACATGATGCAACCACCATCTAGAGTGAGTTCATCACGGCGCTGATAGAACTGTGTGAATCGAAGCTTCTGCTCTGCATTCCAGCCAGACAGTATAGCTGAATATACCTGGGACAATGCAGGATCTCTCCTGGTTTCTCTCCGAATCATTTCGTCTGTAACAGGAGAACTCTCAAGCTGAGCAATTGTAAAAACATCCAAAGGTGTGCTTACATTTTCTGTCTTTGAATCACACCCATCCAATGGTAGGCGTGATAGCCCGTCAGCGTTAGCATGTTTGTGCGTTCTTTTGAATTCAATCTGGTATCTATGTCCTCCCAGAAACAATGCCCACCTTTGCATCCGTGCTGCTGCTGTCAGTGGAACTCCTTTCTGAGGACTGAAGATGGAAACCAGCGGCTGATGGTCTGTAACCAAGGTGAACTTGTTTCCATACAGATACTGATTGAATCGTTTCACACCCCATACCAGGCTCAAAGCTTCCCTGTCGATCTGTGCGTAGTTCTTCTCTGCAGCAGTAAGGGAGCGTGACGCAAAAGCTATGGGGCGCTCCATTCCATCAGCCATCACATGTGACAACACCGCTCCGATTCCATATGGTGAGGCATCACAGGCTAACCTTAATGGTTTGTGAGGGTCAAAATGAGTCAGAACTGTATCTGACATCACCAGTTTCTTTGCTTCCTGAAAAGCTTGCATGCATTGCTTTGACCACATCCATTTCTTTCCTGCTTGCAACAAGGCATTTAAAGGATGGAGAACAGTGGCTAGATTTGGCAAAAATCTGTTGTAGTAATTGATAAATCCAAGGAATGACCTTAATTGCGAGACATCTTTCGGTTGTGGAGCTTCTGCAACAGCTTTTAGCTTGTCATGACACTTGTGCAGACCATTTGCATCGATTTTGTGCCCACAATATGTGATTGTTTCCTTGAAAAACTCACACTTATCACGTCTTGCACGCAGCCCATACTCTTCCAATCTCTTCAAGACTCGTGCTAAGTTCTCCAAGTGACTACTGTCACTATCACCTGTGACAATGATGTCATCGAGGTAGCATTGGGTACCAGGGCAACCCTGAAGTACCTGATCCATAGCCTTTTGCCATAAGGCCGGTGCTGAGGCGACACCGAAAACAAGCCTATTATAGCGGTACAAGCCCTTGTGAGTATTAATCGTCAAGAACACTTTTGAGTCCTCCTCCATTTCCATTTGTAAATATGCTTCCGCCAAGTCTATTTTGCTAAAAAGCTGACCTCCTGAGAGTGTAGCAAAAATATCCTCTATTCTCGGTAGTGGATATTGTTCTGCCTGCAATACAGGGTTGACTGAGACTTTAAAATCCCCGCACAATCTTACAGTTCCGTCTTTCTTCGCGACAGGAACAACAGGAGTGGCCCAGGGACTCCAGTCAACTTTTGAAAGTATTCCTTCAGCTTCCAACCGATCCAGTTCAGTTTCCAATTTCTGGCGAATAGCATAGGGAACAGGCCTTGCTTTGTAAAACTTTGGAACAGCGTTCTCATCCAAGGTTATATTCCCCTTGATATTTTTCAGAGTTCCTATTCCCAATTGAAACACTGCTGAAGCCCCATCCAGCACTTTTTCCAGTTTCTTTTGCGTGCTAGGTGACGCAGGGACTGTGATTTGCAGATTTTTTATGGATTTCCAGTCCAACTGCAACTTTCTCAACCAGTCACGTCCCCAAAGTGCTGGTCCTTCTGTTCGTACTATGTACAGATCCAACTCTCTCTGTTGATTATTGTACTTTACAGTCACAGGCATCACTCCTAGGGGAATTATGGGCTCACCAGTATATGTTTTCAGTTTGACAGGCGATGGCTTTAACTTAGCCATCTTGAAATGTTTTTCAAACTCGCACTGTGACATCACTGAAACGGCGGAACCTGTGTCCAATTCCATTCTAACTGGCTGTCCATTCAATTGAGGTGTAAGCCAGATTGCTTGTTTCAAGTCACTTTTCAGGCTGTAGATTTCTAAATTCGCCAACCCTTTATCACTTTCTTCATCTGAGTTTTCAGCGACAACATGCACATTCCTACTTTTCTTTTTCTGAGTCTTGTACCGTCTCTCCTTATCACTGTATTGTACATCAGATCGACATGCTCTTTGTATGTGACCCATTTTATTGCACTTTCTGCATATTTCAGTTTTGAACCTGCACTGATTTGCTTTGTGTCCACCCCGATCACAACGGTAACACTGTTCAACTTTCTGCACGGTCTTAGGTTTACCTGCAGTGGCCAGCTTATTTACAGACACTTTTACTCCTGATCGCAGCTCGACTGCGTCTCTGGCAGCCGTTTCCATGGCGACAGCAATTTCAACCGCACGTTTGAATGTTAGATCTGCCTCAGAGAGCAGTCTCTTCTGTATACTCTCTTGTGAAATGCCACAGACTAGACGATCTCTCAGCGCGTCATTCAGTCCATCCCCAAACTGACAGTGTTCTGACAACTTCTTTAATTCGGCGACATAAACCGCGATTGACTCTCCGTCGTTCTGATTCCGTTTATGAAATCTGAATCGTTCTGCAATGAGCAGCGGTTTTGGCGCTAGATGCTCTTGCATTACTTTCACAATGTTGTCAAAACTAAGATCGGCAGGCTTTGTGGGAGCAGTGAGGCTTCTTAGTAGTGCATAAGCTTTCCCTCCTATCGCACTCAACAACACTGACACCCTCTTGTCATTATCAATGTCATTAGCTTTGAAATACTGCTCGATTCGTTCACAGTACAAAGTCCAATCGTCCGTAGCATTGTCAAATGCATCAATCTTTCCAATATATCCTGCCATCTTTCTGCTTTCACTTACTATTTCGCGCTGAATCTACCCCTCAGTCTTCGTGAGTCTGGGTTCCTCTCTCTTTTTCGCTTTTCCCCCCGGGAAAAAAAACGCCCATCCGTAAAAAAAAACTAGGAGAAAACGCTTCCAAACGATCCGTAAAATCCTCGTCGCCAACTGTTGTGTTTGTTCGAATAACACAAATAAAAGTCAGGACAACGATGGGCAGTTCTTCTTTTAGTTTTTACTGTGCAATCACTGCATCACGAACTCTGTTAACACAGGTGTCTCTCTTTTGACAATTCACTGGCCAACCAAATGTCTAACCCCGAGTGGCCAACAGTGCTTATTCCTGGGTTTATGTATTTAACTCAATATACTACACATGTGTTGTGGACTTTTGCAGCGCATTTGTCTATTTGTATGTGTTGTAGACTTTTGCAGCGCCTTTGTCTATTTGTATGTGTTGTGGACTTTTGCAGCACATTTGTCTATTTGTATGTGTTGTGGTCTTTTGCAGCGCATTTGTCTATTTGTATGTGTTGTGAACGTTTGCGGCACGTTTGTCTATTTGTATGTGTTGTGAACGTTTGCGGCACGTTTGTCTATTTGTATGTGTTGTGAACTTTTGCAGCGCATTTCACTATTTGCATGGGTTGTGGACTATTGCAGCGTGTTTGTCTATTTGTATGTGTTGTGGACTTTTGCAACACGTGTGTTGTCAAACTCATGAAGATGTTTTCGTTATTTGCTGGTGTTTTTTTTTGTTTGTTTTTTTCTATTTGCATGTGTTTTCTTCATTTGCAGCGTGTTGAGCTCTCGGCCACCATATGTAAGTGTGTGTGAGAGTAGAAATGTATAAATGTATGTATGTGAAAGTAGAATGTAAGTGTGTGAGAGAGTAGAAATGTATGTGTGTGTGAGTAGAAATGTATGTACGTGAAAGGAGAATGTAAGTGTGTGTGAGAGTAAAAATCAATGTAAGTATGTGAAAGGAGAATGTACGTATGTGAGAGTAGAAATGTATATACGTGAATGGAGAATGTAAGTGTGTGTGAGAATTAAAATGTATGAAAGGAGAATGTATGTATGTGAGAGTGGAAATGCGTGTATGTGAAAGGAGAATGTAAGTGTGTGAGAGTGCCAGAATGAATTATGGCATGTACGGCCCCTCATATATATATATAAATAACACTGTGTGTACGGAAAGTATTCAGACCCCCTTAAATTTTTCACTCTTTGTTATATTGCAGCCATTTGCTAAAATCATTTATGTTCATTTTTTCCTCATTAATGCACACACAGCACCCCATATTGACAGAAAAACACAGAATTGTTGACATTTTTGCTGATTTATTAAAAAAAGAAAAACTGAAATATCACATGGTCCTAAGTATTCAGACCCTTTGCTCAGTATTTAGTAGAAATACCCTTTTGATCTAATACAGCCAGTCTTTTTGGGAAAGATGCAACAAGTTTTTCACACCTGGATTTGGGGATCATCTGCCATTCCTACTTGCAGATCCTCTCCAGTTCTGTCAGGTTGGATGGTAAACATTGGTGTACAGCCATTTTTAGGTCTCTCCAGAGATGCTCAATTGGGTTTAAGTCAGGGCTCTGGCTGGGCGATTCAAGAACAGTTCGGCCAGCTCTAGGAAGGGTTCTGGTCGTCCCAAACGTCTTCCATTTAAGGATTATGGAGGCCACTGTGCTCTTAGGAACCTTAAGTGCAGCAGAATTTTTTTCGTAACCTTGGCCAGATCTGTGCCTTGCCACAATTCTGTCTCTGAGCTCTTCAGGCAGTTCCTTTGACCTCATGATTCTCATTTGCTCTGACATGCACTGTAAGCTGTAAGGTCTTATATAGACAGGTGTGTGGCTTTCCTAATCAAGGTGGCGTCTGCGAGCACGCGCGATGCATATTCAAATTTGCCGCCGATAACTTTTCCGTTAGTCCCGCCTACAACAGTTCCTGGAGTAGTGCAGTGATGCAGTGATGGAAGGGTGAGCGCGTTATTTGAATTCATTTCAGGCTACGCTTGTGTGTCGTGAGATTAAACAGTAGTGTAAAGCAATCCTAAAAAGCAGTCGTGAGCAGGAGTATTTATTTGAACTCATCCGTCAATCCATTCTTCGGGAACAGTGTGAGGAAAAACTATCACATCCTTTCAGCGAGAAGACCACAGCGAACATCATACCAACCGATCACTGGCTGAGGTAAGAGTTTCATTCTAACGTTACATGTGTGTGATATTTTATGTAGTGTGGCTACACCTTTGTATTGTTTATAGTTTCGAAGCTAATATAAGTATTTCTAAACGGTGTTCACACAAATGACGTAAGGTAACTGCCGTTGAAAGCAAAACAACTGCAGCAGGCATCTGTCAATTTTCCATCTGTTTTAAACCAAGAAAGATTAACGTTAGTTATTAATAAAGTCCATTCAGTGTTTATGTCTTCGTTCAGATGTGGTAGTACCGCCATTATTTAAATCTCTTTTTATAAACTCTGCAGCCTGTATACTCATACTATAGGCCTATACAGGAAAGCAGATAAGAGTACAATATGAACAACATAAATATTATGAGTGCATCTGCTTGCAAACGCGAATAGTATGCATATATTAGTGTAATAATAAAGTATAATAAAAAAATCTTACATGACCTGAGTAAATTGTCATTACTGAATCATAAGATACATTGGATAGTTGGATATAAAAATTTCAGATCAAAGAAGGTTGAGGTTTTGCATTGTCTCAGTAAAACATATGCTGGCATGTTTGAATGAATGTAATAGCCAACTTATTTTTATTTCTTTATGATTTCAGGTAATGTGGAAAGACTGGAGATCTACAGCAGCATTACAGTACAGGTGTGGAAAGATTACTATTCTTATGCAACAAATTCTTTGTTTACATCTTTTTATGCTGCTATTCTGAACAGTATTTTTTGTTGTAATTGTAACTAGAATCATTCAGAAACATGGCTTTTCCTATCACTGCTATCCTCACACACATCTCAACTTTTCATTCCAGCCAGATGATCAACCAGTAGCTGCTCGCATCTCAGCCTGCTTGATGTAAATGTCCGACTTTCACCTGGATGAGCTTTACCTTCAACTCCACCTTGCCAAGACAGAAGTGCTCGTGGTTTCAGCCACCCATCCTTTGTGTTATAATTGATCAGTTAAACTTCACAGACTACAGTGCTGGAACTGCCCGATCTTGCATATTTGCCCAGTACAACATTGGGAAGATCAAGCCATTCTGTATGCTACACAACAAAACAACAAGCTCTTCAAGCCTGTACCTAAACTCTCTGCTTCAGACTTATTATACGCCCTCCAGAAGCTTGCTTTCTGGAAGTGAACAGCATCTTGTGGTGCCATCCCAAAGGGGCACAAACTCACTTTAACTGACCTTTACCTGGACTGTTCCATGCTGGTGGAATAACCTGACTAACTCAAACCATTTTCAAGAGACTGATAAGAGAGAATGCATCTTTTTTGTGAACAATTGACTGGTTAATACTATCTTTCTGTTTAATTTTACATTTTTTTTTAAATAAAATTAATAATAAAATAATAATAAAAATTAATAATTTCTATGCATACTGTGCTAGACTAATTGGAAATTGTCATTGTACTTATTGTTGCTTCCATTGTACTCCTTGTAGTCACATATATGTAAGAGTCATCATATATGCATAAAATAACAGCAATATTACAGTACAGAAGTATACAGTAATTGTCTTTTAATGTAGATGTTCTATATACTACGCTTGTATTCCCTATAATTTAAGTAAGTTGACATACAATGTCTTATATACAATGACTAATACTGTATGTGCATGCTTTGATTAAATGTATTCTGTACTATATTTTGTTAATTTAACAGAAATTGGTTGTAAAGGTTGCTATTATGCATTTCTAAGTAATTAATTCATAGATTGAAGTTGTGAGTGGTTCTGTAAAAATAAAGATTAATACTGTAAATTGCAAACATTTGTTTTGAATTTATGTGCTAATTACATTTTTATAAATAATTTCTTAGTTATTTTACATGGAAAATCTATATTTTAAAAGTAAATAACTGTAGATGGACAGAGCAGCTTGATAAAATTACTCATAAAAACCTTCAATTTGCAGAGATTAACCTGAAAATTTGTTGTTTTCTATGTAATCTGACATAATTTATCAGTTTTTTCATGGTTTAATAAACGATTATCAACAGTAAAATACTGTAATTTTATGAATTTTGACTGTAAAGTCTTCTGTATTTTTACAGTTTTTGCATGTAATTTTGTGAAATGGTTATTTGCTGTAATTTTATGGGATTTCTCTGGAAACTCTGCTGCCAGACTTTTTACCATTTTTTTACAGGATTTTTTTTTACAGTGTAGCTTTAACTTGGCTGTAATATGCCAGGCAATAATACAGGATTGCTGTAAACAGCGCCCCCTGACTGACGTCAGAATACAACTGCAGCAGCTCACTCACAATATCTGGATGTCCCACTCGGTGGATATCTGGAAGTTTGGTAAGTTAATTTTACATTTTAGTGATTCAAAATGGCGCTGTGCTAAGCGGCAGCCTGTTGTAGCAGCACCAGTCATTATTTGTTAGTTCTTTCCTTTAAGTTTTTGTTATGTAATATTTTGTGTCAATGATTCCCCAGTGCTTCGGATACATTCTACTGCTCTGTATCATAGTCGGGACGCTGCTAAAGAATGGGAGTTACGCTTGGGATACTGCTCGCATTGTTTACACGCACAATCAGTTGATTGCACTGAGGCAACCTGCTTTGGAGGTTGGTGAAAAGCCTAATATACCGGAGGAGGTAAAGAGAAGATGGCGAGGCTGTAGAGCGGGTTTAAAGCGGAAGATGAAAAGGAGAAGATTTAAACCTTGTATACCTGCAGTAATTATGGTAAATGTTAGGTCTTTGGTGAATAAGATGGACGAATTGGAGGTGCTAGTCAGGACACGGAGGGACTACAGAGAATCCAGTATTATGTGTTTTACGTAAACCTGGCTTCATGAACAGATACCAGACTCTAATGTAACTATTCCTGGCTTCCACATGATTCGAGCTGATAGAGATTTAATTACGAGTGGCAAGAGAAAAGGAGGGGGGCTCGGCTTGTTTGTGAACTCAAGGTGGTGCAACCCAGGGCATATTTCTATTAAACAGCGCGTTTGCAATCCGAATGTTGAGATTATGGCCGTTGGATTGCGCCCTTATTATTTGCCAAGGGAATTTTCAAGTGTGGTTGCCATTATTGTTTACATTCCTCCATTAGGGAAAACAGAAGCTGCATGTGATGATATTCTTTCTGTGACATCGAATATTCAAACGAAATATCCTGGTGCCTTCGTTTTGATCATAGGTGATTTCTATCATGTATCTCTTTCCTCCACACTCCCTACTTTTTACCAGTTTGTCAACTGTAAAACAAGAGAAAATAAGATTCTTGATCTGTTGTACGCAAATACTAAAGATGCTTACATCTCTACTGCTCTCCCTCCGCTAGGAAGGTCAGATCATAATTAATACTGCTAAGACCTTTATACAAACCTGTTGTTCAGCGGCAACCACCTATTGTAAGAACTGTGAGAACATGGTCCCATGAGACTTTGGAGTCACTGCGTTGTGCACTAGAAACCACCGACTGGAATGCCTTATATCAGAGGTCACTAAATGGCGGACCGCGGTCCGGGTCCGGACCCAAAAGCCGCCCCGTACGGACCCGAACCTACAGCCAAAACAGAAGGTTATGATTTAAAACCTGACGGGACGCTTCTATTTTGACCGACGCAGCTTTTGTAGTCTTTACGGTAGTGGTAGAAACGCACGGACCAATTGCATGCGAGTTAAACTATTCCACGTGATACCACTCAGCCAATCAAGTCCGCGCATCTCAGGTGGTAATCTTTGACTGTGCAGACAGATGCGAGAGTTACAGGCAAGTTACACATTGAAAAGACGGTAGAAAGAAAAAGAAAGATAGCGATACATGTAGAAAACAAATGGGGAGAATCAGACGAGTGACAGAGATGGAGAAAAGGAGAGAAACAGGCGAGTGAGACGGAGAAAGGGAGAGAAACGAGAAACAGGCGAGTGAGACGGAGAAAGGGAGAGTAAAGTTGGCCGCATTTTCACAGATTCAAATTTTCCGGATAAATAAATCATGAGATAAACGTAGATAAACTCGTGAGATTAACTTTTTAACGTAGGCAAGCAGCTACAACTTAATTTTCCTTAAAACAAGCTTTCCTCCGCAGTGGACAAAATGCACGTCTATGTGCGCGGACGGCTGAGAGACAGATCCGAATTGACCGACTGCAAAGTGCAAAACCTGAAAAGCGTTACTACAAAAACAGTCAATATCTTCAATGTTACACACTGCATTGTCATCAAATTCAGTTCACCCATCACTGCTGGTTATACTACAACTCTTTTAGGAAAAATATATTTTTTAATAATTTATAATTTTTCTTATAATGAAAAATATTCAATAACTTCACTAAGAAATTATGAACTTCATTATGAAAAATACATGTAATAACTTCACTGTAACACACTGTACTGTCACCAAATTCAGTTCACACATCACTGATGTCTTGATAGTAGATACTACTACACTTATTATGGAAAAATGTCAATAGTGCAGTGTATTACGTTATAAGTTATTCATTATTTTTTTTATAATAAAAAATACAAAAAAGTGAATGCAAAAATAAATTTTTCCAAAATAAGTGTTATAGTAGAACCAGCAGTGGAGTGTGAAATAATTCAAAAGAGGTGTTATTTATGTAATTTGGCTCACGTGTTATTGATTCGAACCTGTGAATATGTGGCCAACTTTACTTAAGTCAGAACATGCACAATTTTTTTTTGTTTATTTTCTCTTATTTTGAAATGTAGCTCTATTTTATTTAGCTAATGAGAGAACATTATATCTACAGTCAAACATTTTTGTTCAGTTCTATTTTACGTGTCAATAAATATTGTCAAAACATTTTTGAATTGTACTGAATTCATTTGATTTGACAGTCAGGAATCAATTACATGCAGATAGTGATACAACTACTAGGCTACTTAAAATGTATATAATATATATCACACTAACTAGTTAGACATTATGATCTTCCGGACCTTTGCTTTAAGAAATTTTCTCTAACTGGACCTCTTAAAATTTTAGTTGAATACCCCTGCCTTATATGAACCACATGGTGATGACATTGATGCATTAATTGAGTGTGTCTCTGAGTACATCAATTTCTGTACGGACTGTTCCATCCCTAAGAAGGATGTCTGCTGCTACCCAAATAATAAACCTTGGGTGACCAGTGATCTGAAGGCCTTACTTAATGAAAAAAAGAGGGCCTTTAGGTCAAATGACAGAGTTCATTTATAGCTGGTACAAGGACAATTAAAACATAGAATTAAGGAGAGCAAGGATGTTTATAGAAGTAAACTGGAGAAGAGCTTGAAAATTAACAGTTCTAGGGATGTGTGGAGTGGGATAAGAAAGATTACTGGATTTCAGAGAAAAGGTGGTGTGGTGGAGGGTAATGTGCAACAAGCAAATTAGTTCTATCAGTTCTTTAACAGATTTGATACTGCCTCCTTTTCCTCTAGTGGCCACTTTACTATTGCTACCTCTACTACTACTTCTGGCCCCCCTCCCTCTTGTGTTTCATCTACTACTACCTCGAGCCCTCCTCCCTCTAGTGTTTCATTGACCACTCTTGGACCATTCTCAGGCTCTTTATCCCCCATAAACGTTTCTGTCCACTTCAGCCAACTCATGTCACCTCAATGTCAAACCGGAATATATATAACATCTAATAAGGTGAGAAAAGAACTGGAAAGGTTAAATCCATGCAAGTCTGCTGGACCTGACGGTATAAGTCCTTGTGTGTTGAAGTCTTGTGCTAGCCAGCTGAGTGGAGTACTTCAGTATCTCTTTAACTTAAGTTTGTACCTTCAGAGAGTTCCATTGCTGTGGAAAACATCTGGTCTGGTTCCAGTGCCTAAGAATAGACATCCTATGGCACTAAATGACTACAGACCCATTGCACTAACCTCTCATTTAATGAAAGTTATGGAGAGATTGGTTTTGGAACACCTTAGACCACTAGTGCATCCATCACTTGACCCTCTGCAGTTTGCTTATCAGCCCCAGATGGGTGTGGAAGATGCAATAATATATCTACTACAGAAGGCATATTGTTTTTGGAACGACCGAATACTACAGTTCGAATTTTGTTCTTTGACTTTCCCAGTGCGTTTAATACCATACAGACAATTTTGTTGAAGAAAAAACTGGAAGAAATGCAAGTGGATGCTTCCTTACTCACATGGATCCATGATTATTTGACGGGCAGGCCTCAGTTTGTGAGATTACAAGGATTTGTATCTGAACGACTGATAAGTAACACACATATATTTATATATATATATATATGAGCGAGGTTAGACTTGCGTTTCGCTGTCATTTTGATGGAGAGGATTGTAAAAAAAAAAGTCCATCATAATCAATTACCCGTCATTTAAATTTTTATATTTTAATGATAAGACATTTGAAAAAACAAAAAATGAAATCCCGCACACTATCAACTTGCAAAACAATCAAAAAGACACTTTATTAGCAACGTTTCGATCATAACATCTTCATCAGGCATAAACAAGTGGATGCTTCCGTAAAGGACTGTCATTTGTTCCAACGAGTGGTGTTAATGCTTTTGGCCTGAAGGTTGATTTATTCAAATGTTTTAGACAGATGAAATTACAATTTTTTTTCTAAATCTGTGTCTGATTCATCTAATAGGCTTACACCCTTTAGACCTAAGAGTACTTTTTGCCCACGTGTCGAACCATACTATTCATACTTTTTGTCGGTTGGTTGAACAAGATGTTATGAGAACCTGCTCCTTTAGTAAAGAAAAGTCTTATAATCTTTCTTTGAATGAGAAAAAAGCTCTGACAGAATTGCTGAATGATCCGAATATTATTATAAAACCAGCAGATAAAGGAGGAGCTATTGTAGTTCAAGATAAGATTAAATACCAACACGAAATTCTCTCGCAGTTACAAAATTCTAGGTTTTACAAGAAACTGCCTAGTGATCCTACGAGCCACTATCAATCTGAGGTTTTTTCCTTTTTAGAGAATGCGAAAAAACACAAGGCTGGATATCCCAATCGGATTTTAACTTTTTATATTGCCAACATCCGATTAGACCTGTTTTTTATACTCTTTCTAAAATCCATAAGCGTTTAATTGATCCTCCAGGCTGACCAATTGTGGCACAGACGAACTCACTTTTATCTCCTTTATCCCAATATGTAGACTTCTTTATTAAACCATATGTTCAGTCTTTACCGTCTTATATTAGGGATTCTACTGACTTCGTTAATACGATTTCTGATTTACATGATTTACCGGATGATTCTTTATTATTAATACTATACACAAACATCTCACATGAGAGAGGGCTTAATGCCCTTAGACATTACCTTGCTGCACGATGTGATGCCACACCACCTTCAGAGTTTCTTGTTGAGATGGCTTCATATGTTTTGAAATACAATTATTTCAGTTTTGATAAGGATTTTTTTCTTCAGATCAGCGGTACTGCAATGGGTTCGATCTTTGCCCCTAATTATGCCAACTTGTTTATGGGTTTTTTTGAGTATTGTTATGTATTTAATTTTGAAAAAAATCCTTTTTGTCCACGTATTATCAAATGGTATAGATACATTGAGGATATTTTTTGTATTTTTTTGGGAGACCATGATGAAGTTTGTGAATTTGTGTCCATTTTAAATGATTTTGTTGACGATTTGAAATTTACTGTGGAGGTTAATGTTTCTAAGGTACATTTTCTAGATATGTGGGTACAAAAGAATGAAGGTCGTTTGATTACAACTCTGTTCACAAAAGAAACTGATCGCAACACGTTGTTACTTCCTACTTCTTTGAAGAAGGGCCTACCCAAGAGTCAGTTTTTTAGATTGAGGAGAATTTGTCATTCAGATACAGATTTTATTGAAAAATCGGAAATTATGAAAAATAAATTTTTATATAGAGGGTATCCTTCTGAATGGATTGACGAAGCTTTCAGTACTACTTTTCAAAAGACTCATTCTGATTTGTTAAAAAAGAGGTCAAGAAAAGTGAAAAAGCATTCCTTTACTTTTATTACGACCTATTCTTCTAAGTCATTCTTGATACGATCCATTTTTAAAAAATATTGGTATTTATTATCTTCTGATCTTGAACTGAGTACAATTTTCCGATACCCTCCACTGATTGTATTTAAACAAGCGAAAAATCTAAAAGATTATGTAGTACACGCGCGTTTTCAAAGTGGTATCGATAGGTCCTCTCAGAAATTAATTACTCCATTACAAAATGGAAATTATCACTGTGGTAATTGTGCGCAGTGTAACAATACAACTAAAACCTCATTCTTTTGTCATCCTAGAACTGGGAAGAAAAATGGTATTCATTCTGTTATCACTTGTACGTCTACACATGTTGTTTATCTGATTCGGTGTCCTTGTGGTTTGGGCTATGTGGGAAAAACCTCACGTCAATTAAAACAAAGAATCAGTGAACATTAAAGTTCTATCAGAAGAAAAGATATTAATTATCCAGTCGCTGCCCATTTTTATCTTTTAATCATGATGTTTCTTCCTTACGCTTCTGTGGGATTGAAAAAGTGAGTGTGCCACCTAGAGGGGGCGATATTGAATTGCTCTTACAGAGACGTGAATTGTTCTGGATTTTTACTCTTCAGACTTTATCACCTATGGGTATGAATGATGAAGCATTGTTTAATGTGATGTTATGAAATATGATCATTAGATGTATGATATCATTAATAATACTCCTTTATATTATATATATATATATATATATATATATATATATATATATATATATATATATATATATATATATATACATATTCTATTTTATTATATAATTGTTGAGTTAATAATGTGATGTGGTGTTAATGATTATTTAATCACTGATCTTGATTGGATATTGATGATTCTTTGTGATACATGATGTTTTAAATACAATTGAGTTTGAATATAATGTTTATGCCTGATGAAGATCTTACGATCGAAACGTTGCTAATAAAGTGTCTTTTTGATTGTTTTGCAAGTTGATAGTGTGCAGGATTTAATTTTTGGTTTTTCACATTTTGACTATACCAGTCTTCTTTCCTACGCACCTATCTATCACCTACAGGTGTGCGACGCTAATTATTCAATGATAAGACATTTAAAAGCTTCTGATTTCGTCCACATTTTCATTTTTATTCACAAACTTACACGATAAGCAAATAGGCATAGGCTATGAACTCGCGCTCTGCTGCCACACTGGAGCACACTCACCACCTACTGGACAAGGTGGGAATTACAGTTTACAAGCGGTCATGGAGTGGTGCGGTTGTCATGCCAACCATCACAGCCCTAATCTATGTAGGGATCCTTTCCACAATTTTTGATCCGAGCCTGTCAGCAAGAACTTATTGTATTGTAACAGACGTACATTGACAGTGCTCAAACTGCTAAAAAGATTTGCAGTCTGTTTCCCGGATGACGGCTGCAACGGTCGCTGTAAACACTGGACTTATTTGAATAAGGCCTAAAAATACTTCACTTTCCTTTGCAACGTAAATAGGTGATTTGGACTTAGAGATATTGGCTATTGGTACCAGTTTAGCATTTAACTTCATTTCATTTTGGCGGAAGACCCAGTTCTATAGCGTTGTGATTGTAATGACAAATAATGATTAAAAATATGAATAAAGGTAAAAGTTACCAAGGGGACCAAGAGGGTTGTGATGATTTGTACACCTATTAATCAATTTATGGGTGAAATATGAATATAATAATTCATAAAGCTTTATGAATTATTATGCACATACCGACCCAAGGGGGAATTAACCATATATGGTGAATTAATCACAACGAATTGTAATCAATTATATATATGATTAGTTCTGGTTTAGTAATTATTTTGAGAAACTGTTTGTCCGGCAAACTATAGCTCCTCAGAATGTTATAAAAAGGAAGGTCTGTTCTCTGGCCACGAAAAAGACTTCCTATTCTAGCATCCAAACGTAAAGCAAGGATATAGGATCGAAACGTTAAAGTGACCTGGCTTTTGTTGAAATGAGCAAAAAGAACAATCGAGCATGGATAATGTGTTTAATATATGCAAACTACGACTACAGAGGTTATACATCTAAATATATACAGAAGATATACATATTATAATGATCAAAGAATGGCAAATTACACAGTTAAACCTTTTTGATAAAGCCAGTACAGAAATCAGTATAAACAAATTTTTTTAGAGAAATTATAATACTTTCTTGTTGGTTCAAGTCCGTGTGTAGCAGTTTCAATGCACCTGGCTTGGTTGGTCCTTTCCGAGACGGTTTCTCCGGCGGGGTTTTCAAACAAGGTTTAACTGACGCGTAAGATGCCAGAGAAGAAAGAAGAGAGAGAGAGAGTCCAAGAAGATGGTCGTCCCAGAAGAAGAGCATGTGATGGCAGCGCTATCGCCTGAGGCAGTTCAGGGCAGTCGAGAGACAATCGGGAAACAAAGGAGAAGGTGTGTGTTGTTGTTTTTATGGAAACCCAAGCTAACACACCTCCTGAATTGTAGCGGCCAATAGATGTGCAGCACTAATTGGTGGGCAAAGTTTCTTTCTTCTGCTAAACACAAAAGAAGATATTTTGAAGAATGTTGGTATCCAGACAATTGACAGCACCCATTGACTCCCATAGTATTTTTTTTCCCACTATGGAAGTCAATGGTTACCGTCAACTGTCTGGTTACCAACATTCTTCAAAATATCTTCTTTTGTGTTCAGCAGAAGGAAGAAATTCATACAGGTTTGGAACAACTTGAGGGTGAATAAATGATGACATAATTTTCATTTTTGGGTAAACTGTCCCTTTAACAGCTGTTAATACCTGTAAATTGCTGATTCACTGAACATGCAATGGTTTTAAATAAAATGGTTTTAATAGTTTAATTGAATAAAACATTTTTGACAAGAACATTGTTTGGATTGTCTTTTGATTTGCAGGTATTCTGTCATCATTAATATTACTTCATATAAATGTATATACTGTAATAACTACATATTATATAATTATAATATTAACATTATTAGTAATTATTTTGAAAATTCAGTAATATTTAGCAGTAATATATCAATATAGATATTATAGTACACTACTGTATTATTAATTACAGCAGAAGCAGACTACAAGCAGACTAAAAGTAGAAAATGCAGTAAAAATGCAGTACAATACTGTTTTGTAGAATTACAGTACTGTTCTTGTATACTGTAAATTGAAATACAGTACAATTACTGTAAATCAAAATACAGTAACTTGCTGGCAACCGTGCTGCCAGTACTGTACTGTAAACATACAAGAAAATTGTTAACAGTGAGTGCGCTGCAGGATTGCTCACTCTACTTACAACTGTTATTATCCTCAGTGAACACTGTTCTCACACTGGAAAAAAACAAGGACTGAATCAGCTCAAGGAATGAACAACATGCAAAAGCAAATAAGGAAATAGCTTATGGAAACAGAACCCAGGACATGTTGACTTCCCACAAAGACACAGATTTGAATCCATCTTGTGATTGTCCCAGCTCCATTCTACCTTCTCCTAATTTTTCTCTGTCATCTCTAGTGGGGATTTGGACAGTAAGGACTGCCCGATCTCCCAGCGTAAATGTCACTCAGGACAGTTGACGCAACTGTGCTGCATCACAAAAGTTTATAATTTGCATGATGTGTTTTTAAGCCTTTCCAATTTAAATAGTCAAGAGCAAGAAGACGCACAATCAAAACTCAATTCAATAGTGTGAGAAGTTTTGTGCGCACATCCAGTTACGCGCACGCCCAGAAAGCCACTTCTCAGACAGCGTTCGATTACTGAACTGAGCTCTCATTTCCATCTTCTTGCGCTCAAATGGACATATTCACACAAAATTACATCAAAAAATGCTGGTCTCGGCAAGTATCCTAGTAGACGTAGTTTGTTTTATCTTAAGTGAACAAACAGTTGAGAAATAAAATGTACGTATAACAGTATATCGGATCTGTGCAACTCAAAGTGACAGCAGCCTAGTAAATCTGCTTGTTTTAATGTTAATTAACAAAGGACAAAGAAAAAAAAATCACTCACTGCTCTTGACTGAGTAACTTTAGTAACTTTAAGGATTAATCCATATTTAATTTATACAGTGAAGACTACGCAGTACTATTTTACATATGATTATTCATTCTCTCTAACTGAAAATGACTGATATACTTACCTGAAAAACATGAAAAGCAGTGTTTATTTCTATTGTATTTGTGGTATTGCTCATAGTTCGATTGTTTGTATTTTATTACTGACAGTTTACTTGTTTTTAAAAATATTTTAAATTTATACGAGTTAGATGTTGGTGTTAAACCTTAATATGGTTATGGGTCAAAAACATGAAAACAATATTTTTTTTTCTTTTTTTTTTTTTTTTTTTTTGGAGAAATATTAATAAATATCCTGATGCATCCGCTTTATAATGGCAGTAAGCGTTACCAAAGGAGTATGAGCTGAAGAAAGTGTCTCCATCCACATCCATACATCATAGACTTATTCCACATGGCTCCCGAGAGGTTAATAACGGCCTTCTGAAGAAAAATATCGGTAACACTTTGGTATGGGTAACACATATTTACTATTAACTATGACTTTTCCCTCAATAAACTCCTAATTTACTGCTTATTAATAGTAAGGCAGTTGTTAAGTTTAGGTATTGGGTAGGATTAAGAATGTAGAATATGGTCATGCAGAATAAGGCAATATGTGCTTAATAAGTACTAATAAACAGCCAATATTCTTGTAATATGCATGCTAATAAGCAACTAGTTAAAAGACCCTAAAATAAAGTGTTACAAAAAATATCCATTTCAACAAGTGTAGTGAACAACAGACGTGATGACACCAGAGCGTCACAACAGACATTCTTTTGTCCCACTTTGATTAACCCTCATATGGTGTTCGGGTCAATTTGACCCGGAGAAGATTTTCTTTTTCCCGAAAATACTAGTTAATGTTATCGCTTTGGACTGAAACTTAGTGACTTTGTTCCCAAAGGGTATAACTAAATCTAGGGCTGGGCGATGTATCGAATGCTTTTGTCACGCGCATTTCTTCAGTAAAGCCGGTTCCCTGATTACCGCTAAATCGCCATCACCTGCTTTCAAATGAAGCGCCATTTAATAGACAGAGCCGTAGTTCACTGATAAGACACGCAAAAGCATTCGATACATCGCCCAGCCCTAACTAAATCTCTTTTTTTTTTTTTTTTTCTTACTTTTTTGTGGGGGTTTTGTTACATTGTTACACTTGTGTACAAGTAAGTGTACAATACATAAGGTTAGCTTGTTACCTTGTACACTTATCTAAACTTATCAAATCATCAAAATCAACGACATGTATGTTAGACCCAATGCCGACTAAACTACTGAAAGAAATGCTTCCAGAGGTCGTAGGTCCACTTCTTGATATAATTAATTAATCTTTAACATTAGGACACGTGCCAAAAACCTCTTATTAAAAAACCTCAACTAGATCCAAGAGATTTAGTAAATTACAGGCCAATCTCGAATCTACCTTTTCTGTCAAAGATACTAGAAAAGGCAGTTTCAACACAACTGTGCTCCTTTTTAGAAAGAAATGGAATCTGTGAGGATTTCCAGTCAGGATTTAGACCATACCATAGTACTGAGACTGCTCTCGTTAGAGTTACAAACGATCTACTCCTATCATCCGATCGTGGCTGTATTTCTCTATTAGTGTTATTAGATCTCAGTGCTGCTTTTGACACTATCGATCATAACATTCTTTTAAAAAGACTTGAAAACTATATTGGCATTAGTGGAATTGCTTTGGCATGGTTCAAATCGTACTTATCTGACCGTTATCAGTCTGTAGTAGTTAATGAAGAGATGTCGTATCGATCACAGGTTAAATATGTAGTACCACAAGGCTCAGTACTAGGACCGTTGCTTTTCACTCTGTACATGCTGCCCTTAGGAGAGATAATTAGGAAGCATGGTGTTAGTTTTCACTGCTACGCTGACGATACTCAGCTCTATATTTCCTCGCGCCCTGATGAAACCTACAAATTCACAAAACTAACAGAATGCATAGCTGACATTAAAAACTGGATAACAAGAAATTTCTTATTATTAAATTCAGAAAAAACTGATATCCTAATCTTTGGACCAAAAACTTCCTCACGAAAAAACCTTGAATACTCTCTAACACTTGACGGGTGCTCCATTAAATCTTCATCCTCAGTTAGGAACCTGGGTGTGCTCTTTGATACCAATCTTTCATTTGAAAGTCATGTTTCTAGTATCTGTAAAACCGCCTTCTTCCATCTAAAAAATGTATCTAAATTACGACATATGCTCTCAATGACAAATGCGGAACAGTTGGTTCATGCATTCATGACCTCAAGACTAGATTATTGTAACGCTCTACTGGGTGGTTTTTCCACCCCTGGAAGTCAGCCAACATTGGCTTAATGTAGCACCATCTTGTATATGTTACATATTACCACGCTTGTTTGTACAGCTTATTTTTAACCACTTCCCTTTTTTCTGTGCTTCTAATATGTAAAGCTGCTTTGAAACAATTACCGGTAACACTTTAGAATAACTGCACACTATGAAGCATTAGTTAAGCATTAGTTAATAGTTAATTAATCACTTATAAAGCATTAATAGACATTAGTAAGTCGTTTATAAATACAGCTATAATTGCTTTATTCTTGATTTATAAGCATATCTATAATGTGTTTAATAATTGTATTTTCATACTTTATTAATTGTCAATTTATCATTTCTAAATTAAGTATTACATTATTTACAAACCAGTTGTTTACTAGTTGTCAGTAGTTCATTTAGAAAGTGTAAGTAAATGATTAATAAACTATTTAAACATTCATTTATACATATTATTTAGACATTAGTAATAGTTATTTAGTGTGTTAGTAAATGTTTTATTAACACATATTCCTACTGTAATTCATGATTTATTCAGATAATTATAAAACATTTAGAAGCAGTCAGTTAACTATTTTTGTGAGCTCATCTAAAGTGAGGACTGTTTATGCTTTGTAAAGCTTTTATAAATGAGATTTAAAGGTTCAGTGATCTTCTGCACTGCTGTTCTCTAAATTTAAAGTTAGTACTGAGGTAGTTTTGACACTGGGAATATGTATTAATAAAGCATTTAATAACACACCAAGTAACTAATACTATATGTCTAAATAATAAGATGCATACATGTACATTTAAATATTTTGTTAATCATTTACTTATACTTCCTAAATGATCTTATGAATCACTGACAACTCCTAAATAACTGGTTTGGGAATAATGTAATACATAATTTAGAAATGATAAATTGATCATTAATAAAGTATGAAAATACAATTATTAAACTCATTATAGATATGCTTATAAAGCAAGAACAAAGCATTTATATCTGTATTTATAATGTCTATTAATGTTTTATAAATGATGAATTGACTATTTACTAATGCTTAACTAATGCTTCATAGCGTGAGTTATTCTAAAGTGTTACCCAATTACCAATTGTAAAAGCGCTATATAAACAAATTTGACTTGACTTGACTTGACTTGTGACGTTCCCAGTCAAAAATGACCGGCCTATAAAAAATAGCTTATAAATCACTCATTATACCATATTTTCACCCAATCTTGGATTCAATCTTTTTGTCAACTTGTTCTCTTTCAATTAGGACTGGTTTTATATTTCTGTTTGCATCTGATTAATAGTGGGCCTCATTTATCTGAGAGTAGGCGTGGTCAAAAATGGTCACAATGGCCGACCATTGAAAGTGAATGGGAGAGACTGAAAATAACAGAACAATTTAGTTTTCAGGAGCATGTTCATTATTTTCATGTACACATATGAGCATATGTGCTTGCAAACATCGAGCCCTTGGACCTGTGCATGTATCGATACATTTATACACACGCTAACCAGACACACACACGTTAAAACACACAATTTTTTTTGAGTATTACATACATTCTTTTCCACAGAGCGAAATTTGATCCTACCCTAACCTGCATCTAATATACATTTATCCATCTGACATTACCACACACCCACACACACACACACACACACACACACACACACACGTTAGGTTTTTGTGAATTGTGGGGACTTTCCATAGGCCGCAATGCATTTTATACTGTACAAACCGTACTTCCTATCACCCTACCCTACCCCTAGCCCTAAACCTAACCATCACAGGAACCTGTGCATACCTTTATCGATATCGATAAATGCACAGGTCCAAGGGCTCGATGTTTGTAAGCATATATGCTCATATGTGTACATGAAAATAATGAACATGCTGATGAAAACTAAATTGTTCTGTTATTTTCAGTCTCTCCCATTCACTTTCAATGGTCGGCCATTGTGACCATTTTTGACAACGCCTACTCTCAGATAAATGAGGCCCACGATTAATCAGATGAAAACAGAAATATAAAACCAGTCCTAATTGAAAGAGAACAAGTTGACAATAGATTGAATCCAAGATTGGGTGAAAATATGGTATAATGAGTGATTTATAAGCTATTTTTTTTAGGCCGGTCATTTTTGACCGGGAACACCACAAGTGTGACTATGTGCCATATTTTTTACAAAACAAAAGTTTCAAAACAAAATTCCTGGTGAAACATTAGAGTAGACTAGTGTGATCAACAATACCAATTTTCTTCAGATTTTATTTAATATTTCAAAAATTATTCAAAAATTAAAAAAAAAAAAAAAATACTCAAAAAATGAAATGCCTACTCTCAAATAAATGAGGCCTATGATTATTCAGATGCAAATCAAAATATAAAACCAGTCCTAATTGAAAGAGAACATGTTGACAAAAAGATTGAATCCAAGATTAGGTGAAAATATGGTATAATGAGTGATTTATAAGCTTTTTTTTAAATGGGCCGGTCATTTTTGACCGGGAACACCACAAGTGTTTTGAACACCACATGAGGGTTAATCAAAAGAATGTGATCGGACCCTCAACGTCAAGTAAACGACTATTGTAATCAGGACTTCCAAAGGTGGTAGACAGGAAAGATGACATCAACGGCCCATTGATGATAGGCTAATCTCATCACGAGTTGCCTTTGTTCACTTAGTTCAAGGTGCGAATGACCATGGACTCCTAGGGCTGCCAAACCGGTTCTGGCTAGAGCACAGCAAGAACAAAGAAATGCTCAGAAAGGAAGACATTTTCTAAACATATTGGCTTGAAATCACCAAAAATGGACAGGAATACTGTAAGGAACATGTCCTATGTGTCCTTGTACTCATCCAGGAAACTGTGCACACACAGTAGAAACCACACCTGGAATAAAAGCCAATGCAACTACACCCACTGAGACAGAAGTGTGATACCTCAACCAATACACATCAAGTTTGGACTCTACAAGTTCAGAAAACTGCCACAAGGACTTTGAGAAAGGTTTGAAAAAGAAATAAAGCATTTCCAAGGTCCTAAAGACATCGTCTTATTTAACTGTGTATTTTGGAACAATACAACAAGTTTCTCCCCAACGAGAAGGAATAAAAGTTTTCCTAAGTGAACAGACCCTTGTTCTGAGTTTCTGACCTGACGAGGGAAGGACAACAGCACGACCAAGGTGAGACTCTTGCGAGTAAACCTTTCACCGCACGGATCAAGCAGCCAAAGTGCTTCTGCAGAGGACTTTGACTCCTGACCTGCATAACCCAAGTACCTCCAACCTACAGAAGATCCTACGGACTGACCACCATCTGACCTACAGTTCTCTGGATTACACAAAGACCTCCAGCACTCAGAGCAGCTCTGCAGCTGTTGGAAAGTAATCCAGTCTCCCGCTGCACACAGAAGGATACCAGTGGACAACGTTTCCCATTCCCAGACTGATCACCCGGCCAAATGAAATGTAAATATAAGCTAACCAAACCTTTTCCAAAAGCCTTGGCATTAGGTGGTTGCTAAATGAGATTGCTATTTGTGTAGAGACTGTTTGTCTAGGGTCAGCGTACACAGATAGATACATTAGACACGTTATCTGTATTCAGAGTAAATGCTTATTTACTTATTTTCAATACAAGCATCCAGAAAGACCACAATTGACTCCCTCATAGACTGCTAATTACCCATTCATTGCTTCGTCCAATCCGTTGCTCATCTACTTGGCATTCAGTTTTGTTAACATCCATTTGTGTTGTAGTTTGTAGTTTCTGTTTGATTATTGATTCAATTTTCTTAGTAGTTTAATCATTTTTCCTTAGTAGTTTAGTCATTTTCCTTCGTAGTATTTAGTGAGTGTGATATTTTACTCTTGTATATCTTTTTGTTAATAAATTCATTTTATTGCAAACTGTGTCATTCTTGTGTTGATAATCAGAGGCTCTACAAGCTCGCCCGAATCTCACTAAATCCTTCAGATTGGTCAGATGATAAACTTCCTCCAATTTATAAAATATTAATTCAGTTAACAATCTTTCATGATTGTTCTTTATTGTCAAGGTGAGATTCCTGACTGGTGCCCCGAAATATTGGAAGGAATCATCTGACTCAATATTGATATTAATACAAAATATTAATATTAATATTTAAGACCAAAAATCACTACATTTGTGGTGCCCTCCTGTGAGACTAATCCAAAATCACTACACAAGTTATGAAGTAAAATATCTAGCTTCTGCCAGACTGCCTTCCGTATTCAACATACAAAGTGTAAATCTCTTGCAGTTCAAAAAGCTTACACAACATCCTATGCCTTCCCTATACAACTTACGGAAAAAGTGTAACTTATGCAGCGCCAGTTCACACCTTCTTCTTAACTTTAATATGGAAGGTGGTCTGGCGGAAGCTAGATATTTTACTTCAGAACTTGTTAAATATGATTGGGGGCCAAGCCCCGAAGCGGCTGTAGCCCCTATTGTAATTGTACGTTTTCTCTTTTATTATTATTCTTCCTCCCGAATGGGAGTCTATGGCAGCCCTATCAAGGGAACATGAGAAAATGATGAAATTTGGCACAGTTGTAGAGATGCTCATGAATAGTTATTGGACCAAATTTGGAGTCTCTAGAACCAATTCTATAGCGCCACCACCAGTTCAAAAATCCAACATTCTAAAGGTTATAACATTTGAACCATTTGCTCTAGAAAAATGTAATTTAGTACATCTGATTTGCCTCTTCATGCTGATGCTATTCAACACCGTACATTAAGTCTCCGTCCATTACAGTAACAGCCATTTTGAAAAGTACAGTATTCCGTTTTTTCGCTAGTCCTCCTTCAAATTGTGTCCAAATTTGTCCAAACTTTGATCAGATGATCTTTGGACTGAGCTGCACAGAAATGACTGAACAGATTTTTTTTTTATTCATCTTTGTTCAAAAGTTATGATGTCATGAAGTTAACGAGGTCGACCCGAAATTAGTATACAGGCTGTATCACGGCCAAACTTTGAGCAATCGAAACAAAAATTGGTACGCTTCTTCAGGACCATGGTCTGAGGGTCTATGCCAAACTTGGGAACAGCGCCACCTACAGGTCATGAAATATGAAAAATGGCTATTTTGGCCAATAACTTTTGAACAGTTTGCCAGAAAATCAAGATCTGTCTATAGATTCCTTGGATCATGCCGAATCCGTCGATACTGAAAATGTCAATATTGGATGAATCACGTGTCCGCCATTTTGAATTTTGTCATAAATTGCAATACATTTTAAACTATTTTACATATCTTCACAAAAAAAATGGTACATATGACCTTTATAAGGTCCTGAAGGTACCTGAGAAGTTTCAGCACAGCGCCACCTACTGTTCCACAGATGTAAGGATTATTGCAAAAACGCTTATAACTTTTGAAAACACTTTCCAAAATGTGTATGCTTTATGTCATTTTATTCCCTGGCTTATGCCGATTCCGACAATGTATCATTTGCCATTTTCCTTAAATGTACCTGTCTGCCATATTGAAGTAAATGAAAAACAGTTTTTTCGCTACTCCTCCTACAAATTTTGGTAAATTTTGTCCAAAATCAGCTCAGATGAACTGGACCGAGCCACACAGAAATGACTGAACAGATTTTTGATATTCGCTACCATTCCCGAGATATTTGTCTCTGAATGTGACCTTGCTTGTGTTTGTTGTCTTATGCTAGTTAGCTTAGCATGGTAATTGCTTAGCATGCTAACCAGTTGTCATTCTCTTTAATGTGGCTCTTCAGTTATCAAGTTAACCATGAGCTTCATTAGCATGAAGTTAGCTTGGCATGCTAATATGGTTAGCATGCTAAGAAATGCTTTTTTGTGAATTCTTTGTTACACTAAAAGTTCTCATCCACAGCCTGTTGAATATGCATCCTCAAGTAGCTCATGTGTAAAGCCAATAACCTAAAGAGCCCTGTACCCAAAGATAGTGGATTCGAATCCCAGGTGGAACGGTTTTATGAAATAGTGTGTTTTGATTCCTTTACTGGATTAGAAATAAATGCTTTCTTGAATTAGAAATAAATGCTTTTTGTTTCATGCTGTGTTCATTTTCATCTAAGCTTATGTACATTCTGAGTTCATTCTCGCCGTAATTCTGAACCAGCTGTTTCATGTTTGTTCATTTGCTGCTGTTTTTCCTCTTCCTGCTCTGTATTGCAGTTTTATATTGCAGTTTTATAAAAAAATCTTTATTTTGAGTTCATTTTCACATGAACTAATGAACATTGGCAGAACATTGTCAGCATTCACCTGCACAGTGGTGCAATGAGATGAGAAATTAACATTGGACCCGGAGGTCGTGGGTTTGAATCCCATGTGGGGTGCCTTTATACAATTGTGTGTAATGAGTCATTTTGATTCCTTTTTTATCCAAATAAGCATTGTACTAATCTTTATTCCTCTTGAATGAGATACAAGTGTTTTTAGTTCATTCCGTGTTCATTCTCATCTGAACTTCTATTGATATTCATTTCATTTACACCTGTCCTTCTGAACCAGCTGTTTTGCATGTACATTCAATTTCTGCTGTTTTTGCTCCTCCTGCTCCGTATTGCACTACTGTCCCTTCTGGGGCTTGGCCCCGAATTGCTGATTGCAGCTATATTTTTATTTATTTCTTTACACAAATGCATCGTTTTGCTTCAGAAGGCCTTTATTAAACCCCTCAGATCCTTGTCAAATATGCTTATTATGGATGGATGTGGGTGGAGACACTTTCTTCAGCTTATATTTGTTTGGTAATGCTTACTGCCATTATAAAGCTTGGATGCATCAAGATATTTATTAATATTTCTCTGACTGTATTCATCAGAAAGAAGAAAGTCATATAAACCTAGAATGGCTTGAGGGTGAGTAAAGCTTGGGGTAATTTTAATTTGAAAGTGAACTAATCCTTTAAAGCAGAGGAAAAGGCAAGCATTTCTCTTTTTAAACAGACAAAATACTAGACGTCTATAAACGAAAGGTGGAAAGATCACGCTCTACAGACTACAGGAAAATCAGACTGTTGCTTTTTCAAGGACTTCATCTGTTTAGCAGGAAACCTGTTGAGCATTCTTCTAAAGAAAATCTTAGGTGATGATTTACACATGGTGATTTCACAAATGTCATATTCAAAGTTGTTATAAATTAAAATAAAATAAGAAAACATTCAGATAATCTTAAAAACTAAAATCAATCTTTGTTTATTTCATGTAATGTTTTTTGTTCCTCTTTATTATTTACTGCTTTTTTACGTTTTGAAGCTATATTATTTATATTTAAAATTCTTAACATACGATTGTTTTAATTTCTTTCTTTTTTTTAATTTGTAATTACTTTAAAAAGTACTTATTATTACATATGTAATTAAAAAAAAAAAAAGTAAAAAAAAAAAAAAAAAAAAGGTATCAGCCTCCGCGGCGTCCTAATGGCCGCAGATTCCAATGTGTGTGCCAATTTTCAAGAGTTTTTGAGCATGTTAAGGCCCCCAAAAAGCCCCGGAAGATGGAAAATTACAAAAAATAAAAAATAAAAAATAAATAATAATAATCCTTAGGGGATCAAGCGGGCCCTGCACAAATTTTCGCTTGGGCCCTAATAATAATAATAAAAATTAATAAATAAAAAAATAAAAAAAAGTAGATCAAGAATAATTTGGAATCAAATCATGACTCCCAGAATCCGATTGGATCATGAGGTGCCTAAAGATTCCAACCCCTATTAATGCTGTTGCAATGGTGTGTTAATTCTCTTCATGTTTAATCAGTCAAAATGTCTCTATATGTGATTTATTGAGCTACAGTGATCGCTGGCTGTCTATTAGGGATTTCCTGGAACTTATTACTCAGGAATCTCACTTGTGGACTTTTTGCACGAGGGTGTCCTCCGGCGTTGAGTATTAATGAAACAAATTACATGTGAGAGTTTAGCGCTCCATAATGCCCACGTTGTCCTAATTAGGGTAAAAATAGAAGAAGAAAAAAATACTACTCTCTAAAGATATTTGAAGTAAGCATACAATAATCTAACACAAATATAATAAACACAAAAAGGTGTCAGCAGTTAACAGGTTAATGTATCATTTCCCATTTCAGGGCTATCAAAATAATGGCAACTTACTCTCTGTACAGTGGCCAAACCGCTCTCTCTAAGGCAGGGGTTGTCAACCTCAGTTAGTAAATTGCCCATCGAATGTGCACATCAGACATACCTACTATATAGTATGGAAGTACAGCTGGATCTAAACTCTGCAGGACAGTGGCAGGAATAGAGTTTAAAATGTGCTTTAGTCTAAAGGGGTAAGTGGACCCAGCAAAATGCCCTCAACAACATAACAGAGCCACCGGATACCCCAGATTTTCCTTTATTTTTTCACCCATCTCTATGTTTGACATGTATGGCACTTCATCCTGTTCTTTGGAACTTCAGTGGCCAAAACCTCTCCACATATATTTCTCAGATCTGGTTCTTGTCAGTGATCTAACGTAATGTAACACGTAACATTTTTCACTGTATTGACTTGAAATGTGTGACTTTTCTGCAGGTCCCTTCTCTCAGATCCTTTCAGGATGCTTGTTTTGGCAGAGATTCAGCACTGCCGCTCCAGAGAGGGGAGGAAATGAGGAGTGATACAGCCTGTAGAGTTGGCAGCACTACATTTTACAGGGCCAAAAGAACAACTGAACACCTGCTGTTTCTCTACAGCCCAAAGTAAAACAACAAGAAACAAGTATGAACCCAGCTGATTACACCTGATTTACTATCATTCTATATATTATATATTAGGGGTGTGACGAGATCTCGTCGCTGAAAGTGAAAGTAAACTCAAATGAAATACTATTTATTGTGTAACCAAAATACTAGAAAAAAAGTATCCGTAATCGTACTCGGTCCTTAAAAAATGGTATCGGTGCATCCCTAGTCTAAATACATGTATTATATAAAGGCCATAAAGTAGACATTGTCATAATTCAAACTCGAGATCATTAGCAATCGCTTGGCATAAATGTGCGCTATTCATTGATTGAGAATCACTTTAAAGGTAGGCTGAAGCACGAGCCTGTAGAACCTGTGACTTTGCAACATGCAACACTCTTTTTTATGACATCTTAGCCTTTTAAAGATTGATAATAGGCTGTATTAATTAATAACTAGCAATTAATGTTTTACACTCCTCTGCAAAATATAAGACTATGTGTCATAATATAAGACTATGATTATCATCGCTAAGGTCTTAAGATTAGACTGACAACATATGATGTTGATCTGGTTAAATCTCTATGAGGAGTTAATCACAGTGTAAAACATGTCATTTCCTGTTGGCCCTAGGTGACGCTATGACTGTAACTGAATATTGTCATGAAGATGTCTTCAGGCCAGGACTCTAATAAAACATGTTTAGGGCAGATCGGACATTGTTGTATGCAGAAGTTATAACACTTTGTTTCCCTTTTCTTGCTATTAATTTGTTGCCTCGCCACGGCCAAACCATTTGAGATATCCAAAATCCGTTTGCAATTAAACAACCTGTTGGTTGGAGCTAATGAATGTAAATTAGAAAATTGTCCGGCTTGATGAGAACAATATGTGTACCGAGTTTGGTGACTGTAGGAAAAACTAACTCCCCCACTTTTGACAAAAGGTGGCGTTATAGAGGCCCTGCTCCCCGCCCGTTTCTACGGTTTTGCCCATGTCTGCTGGTCGATATCTCTGATGTGTGCATTGAGTTTCATGCAATTTGAAGCATGTTAAGAGTCTCAAAAGCTTCCAAAACTAATATTAAAGTTTGATGCGTTGCCAATGTCTTGACATTATTCTGTTGAAGTTTGAAGCAAATCGGATAAAAATAAGATGGTGATCTCAAAGCATTTTGAAAGTGACACTTATTACTATCAGTTGGTGGCGCTATAACTTTGACTCACAATAGTCACATCCATGTGATCGGACTATTACAACCAACACACTCGTGAAGTTTCATACAGATCAATCAATGTATGCAGAAGTTATAACACACTTCCTGTTTCCCTTTTCTCGCCATAAATTTGTTGCCTCGCCACGGCCAAACCGTTCGAGATATCAAAAATCCGCTGGCAATTTTTCATCATCGATGTCTTGACTTCATGCTGACCGAGTTTGGTGGTGATCGGAATAATCTCCTAGGAGGAGTATATCAAATTCCAGAGCATGCATTTTTCAAACAACCCATAATAGCTGACTTCCTGTTGAGGTGACGTGTAACTTAGAGTACGAAAGTTGTTCGGCCCGATGAGGTCTATATGTGTACCCAGTTTTAGACTTATATGTGATAGCGTGTTTAATATATGGACCAAATTTTCAGACTTTTTTCAAGGGGGCGCTGTCGAGCCCCCCTGCCACGCCCGGGTACCAGCCTCTGCGGCATCCTAATGGCCGCGGATTCCAATGTGTGTGCCAATTTTCAAGAGTTTTTGAGTATGTTAAGGCCCCCAAAAAGCCCCGGAAGACGAAAAAAAAATAAAAAAAATAATAATAAATATAGCTGCGAGCAGCGATGGCGGGCCCAAGCCCGGTGGCACCGCCACCCCGGTGGCTTCAGGGCAACTGTGCACAGCGGGCAATAGGCACTTAAAACGGTTAAACATCAAAGGACTATGTCAAATTCACTCCACATTTACTGCACTACAAGGTGCCGTTATAGAGCCCCTCCTCCCTGCCCATTTTCAAAGGATTACATGTGCCAAGTTTTAACATTATTCTGATGAATTTTGAAGCAAATCAGGTAAAAATAAGAGGGTGATCTCAATGTATGCTGAAAGTGACACATTTTCTGCTTCCAGTTGGTGGCGCTATGACTTTGAATCACAATAGTCAAATCCATGTGATCAGCCTTGTACAACAAAGACTAAGCCAAAGTTTCATCAAAATCAATTAATGTATGCAGAAGTTATAACACTTTGTTTCCCTTTTCTTGCCATAAATTCGTTGCCTCGCCACGGCCAAACCGTTTGAGATATCCAAAATCCGTTTGCAATTAAACAACTTCAATGTGTTAGCAACAAGTTAAAAAAAGCTTGGTGTAAATTGGATAAACCCTGTAGGAGTAGTAGTATAAAATTCATAGCCTGTTTTTTCAAAAAATTAACATTCAAACCAAAATAGCTGACTTCCTGTTGGTCGGAGCTAATGAATGTAAATTAGAAAATTGTCCGGCTTGATGAGAATAATATGTGTACCGAGTTTGGTGACTGTAGGAAAAACTAACCCCCACTTTTGTCAAAAGGTGGCGCTACTGAGCCCCTCCACCACGCCCATTTCTATGGCTTTGTCCATGTCTACTGGTTGACAATATTGATGTGTGTGTCGAGTTTCATGCAATTTGAAGCATGTTAAGAGCCTCAAAAACACTCAAGAATATTATTACAGTTTGACCTGTTGCCATGGCAACAATATTTCAAATATCAAAAATCCTGTCATAGGTCTACATCTGCTGTGTATTGACATTACACTGATGAAGTTTGAAGCAAATCAGGTAAAAATAAGAGGGTGATCTCAAAGCATTTTAAAAGTGATACACTTCTTGCTGCCATTTGGTGGCGCTATAACTTTGACTCACAATAGTTACATCCATGTGATCAGACTACTACAACCAACACACTCCTGAAGTTTCATAAACATCAATCAATGTATGCAGAAGTTATAACACATTTCCTGTTTCCCTTTTCTCGCCATAAATTCGTTGCCTCGCCACGGCCAAACCGTTTGAGATATCCAAAATCCGTTTGCAATTAAACAACTTCAATGTGTTCGCAACAAGTTAAAAAAAGCTTGGTGTAAATTGGATAAACCCTGTAGGAGTAGTAGTATAAAATTCATAGCCTGTTTTTTCAAAAAATTAACATTCAAACCAAAATAGCTGACTTCCTGTTGGTCGGAGCTAATGAATGTAAATTAGAAAATTGTCCGGCTTGATGAGAATAATATGTGTACCGAGTTTGGTGACTGTAGGAAAAACTAACCCCCCCACTTTTGTCAAAAGGTGGCGCTACTGAGCCCCTCCACCACGCCCATTTCTATGGCTTTGTCCATGTCTACTGGTTGACAATATTGATGTGTGTGTCGAGTTTCATGCAATTTGAAGCATGTTAAGATCCTCAAAAACACAAGAATATTATTACAGTTTGACCTGTTGCCATGGCAACAATATTTCAAATATCAAAAATCCTGTCATAGGTCTACATCTGCTGTGTATTGACATTACACTGATGAAGTTTGAAGCAAATCAGGTAAAAATAAGAGGGTGATCTCAAAACATTTCAAAAAGTGATACACTTCCTGCTGCCAGTTGGTGGCGCTATAACTTTGACTCACAATAGTCACATCCATGTGATCAGACTCCTATAACGAACACACTCGTGAAGTTTCATAAAGATCAATATATGTATTAAGACGTTATAACACATTTCCTGTTTCCTTTTTCTCGCCATAAATTCGTTGCCTCGCCACGGCCAAACCGTTCGAGATATCAAAAATCCCCTGGCAATTTTTAATCATCAGTGTCTTGACTTCATGCTGACCGAGTTTGGTGGCGATCGGATTAATCGTCTAGGAGGAGTATATCAAATTCCAGAGCATGCGTTTTTCAAACAACCCTTAATAGCTGACTTCCTGTTGGCGTGGCGATTAACTTAGAGCGCGAAAGTTGTTCGGCCCGATGAGGTCTATATGTGTACCGAGTTTCATACTAATACGTGCAAGCATGTTTAATATATGGACCAAATTTTCAGACTTTTTTCAAGGGGGCGCTGTCGAGCCCCCCTGCCACGCCCGGGTACCAGCCTCTCCGGCGTCCTAATGGCCGCGGATTCCAATGTGTGTGCCAATTTTCAAGAGTTTTTGAGCATGTTAAGGCCCCCAAAAAGCCCCGGAAGACGGAAAAAAAAAAAAAAAAAAAAAAAAAAAAATAATAATAATAATAATCCTTAGAAGAACAAGAGGGCCCTGCGCGAATTTTCGCTTGGGCCCTAAATATAGCTGCGATCAGCGATGGCGGGCCCAAGCCCGGTGGCACCGTCACCCCGGTGGCTTCAGGGCAACTGTGCACAGTGGGCAATAGGCACTTAAAACGGTTAAACATCAAAGGACTATGTCAAATTCACTCCACATTTACTGCACTACAAGGTGCCGCTATAGAGCCCCTCCTCCCTGCCCATTTTCAAAGGATTACATGTGCCAAGTTTTAACATTATTCTGATGAATTTTGAAGCAAATCAGGTAAAAATAAGAGGGTGATCTCAATGTATGCTGAAAGTGACACATTTTCTGCTTCCAGTTGGTGGCGCTATGACTTTGAATCACAATAGTCAAATCCATGTGATCAGCCTTGTACAACGAAGACTAAGCCAAAGTTTCATCAAAATCAATTAATGTATGCAGAAGTTATAACACTTTGTTTCCCTTTTCTTGCCATAAATTCGTTGCCTCGCCACGGCCAAACCGTTTGAGATATCCAAAATCCGTTTGCAATTAAACAACTTCAATGTGTTAGCAACAAGTTAAAAAAAGCTTGGTGTAAATTGGATAAACCCTGTAGGAGTAGTAGTATAAAATTCATAGCCTGTTTTTTCAAAAAATTTACATTCAAACAAAAATAGCCGACTTCCTGTTGGTCGGAGCTAATGAATGTAAATTAGAAAATTGTCCGGCTTGATGAGATCAATATATGTACCGAGTTTGGTGACTGTAGGAAAAACTAACCCCCCCACTTTTGTCAAAAGGTGGCGCTACTGAGCCTCTCCACCACGCCCATTTCTATGGCTTTGTCCATGTCTACTGGTTGACAATATTGATGTGTGTGCCGAGTTTCATGCAAATTGAAGCATGTTAAGAGCCTCAAAAACACTCAAGAATATTATTACAGTTTGACCTGTCGCCATGGCAACGATATTTCAAATATCAAAAATCCTGTCATAGGTCTACATCTGCTGTGTATTGACATTACACTGATGAAGTTTGAAGCAAATCAGGTAAAAATAAGAGGGTGATCTCAAAGCATTTTAAAAGTGATACACTTCTTGCTGCCATTTGGTGGCGCTATAACTTTGACTCACAATAGTTACATCCATGTGATCAGACTACTACAACCAACACACTCCTGAAGTTTCATAAACATCAATCAATGTATGCAGAAGTTATAACACATTTCCTGTTTCCCTTTTCTCGCCATAAATTCGTTGCCTCGCCACGGCCAAACCGTTTGAGATATCCAAAATCCGTTTGCAATTAAACAACTTCAATGTGTTCGCAACAAGTTAAAAAAAGCTTGGTGTAAATTGGATAAACCCTGTAGGAGTAGTAGTATAAAATTCATAGCCTGTTTTTTCAAAAAATTAACATTCAAACCAAAATAGCTGACTTCCTGTTGGTCGGAGCTAATGAATGTAAATAAGAAAATTGTCCGGCTTGATGAGAACAATATGTGTACCGAGTTTGGTGACTGTAGGAAAAACTAACCCCCCCACTTTTGTCAAAAGGTGGCGCTACTGAGCCCCTCCACCACGCCCATTTCTATGGCTTTGTCCATGTCTACTGGATGACAATATTGATGTGTGTGTCGAGTTTCATGCAATTTGAAGCATGTTAAGAGCCTCAAAACCACTCAAGAATATTATTACAGTTTGACCTGTTGCCATGGCAACAATATTTCAAATATCAAAAATCCTGTCATAGGTCTACATCTGCTGTGTATTGACATTACACTGATGAAGTTTGAAGCAAATCAGGAAAAAATAAGAGGGTGATCTCAAAACATTTCAAAAAGTGATACACTTCCTGCTGCCAGTTGGTGTCGCTATAACTTTGACTCACAATAGTTACATCCATGTGATCAGACTCCTATAACGAACACACTCGTGAAGTTTCATAAAGATCAATATATGTATTAAGACGTTATAACACATTTCCTCTTTCCTTTTTCTCGCCATAAATTCGTTGCCTCGCCACGGCCAAACCGTTCGAGATATCAAAAATCCCCTGGCAATTTTTAATCATCAGTGTCTTGACTTCATGCTGACCGAGTTTGGTGGCGATCGGATTAATCGTCTAGGAGGAGTATATCAAATTCCAGAGCATGCGTTTTTCAAACAACCCTTAATAGCTGACTTCCTGTTGGCGTGGCGATTAACTTAGAGCGCGAAAGTTGTTCGGCCCGATGAGGTCTATATGTGTACTGAGTTTCATACTAATACGTGCAAGCATGTTTAATATATGGACCAAATTTTCAGACTTTTTTCAAGGGGGCGCTGTCGAGCCCCCCTTCCACGCCCGGGTACCAGTCTCTCCGGCGTCCTAATGGCCGCGGATTCCAATGTGTGTGCCAATTTTCAAGAGTTTTTGAGCATGTTAAGGCCCCCAAAAAGCCCCGGAAGACGAAAAAAAAAAAAAAAAAAAAAAAAATAATCCTTAGAAGAACAAGAGGGCCCTGCGCGCTTAATTCGCTTGGGCCCTAATAATAAATATAGCTGCGATCAGCGATGGCGGGCCCAAGCCCGGTGGCACCGCCACCCCGGTGGCTTCAGGGCAACTGTGCACAGCGGGCAATAGGCACTTAAAACGGTTAAACATCAAAGGACTATGTCAAATTCACTCCACATTTACTGCACTACAAGGTGCCGCTATAGAGCCCCTCCTCCCTGCCCATTTTCAAAGGATTACATGTGCCAAGTTTTAACATTATTCTGATGAATTTTGAAGCAAATCAGGTAAAAATAAGAGGGTGATCTCAATGTATGCTGAAAGTGACACATTTTCTGCTTCCAGTTGGTGGCGCTATGACTTTGAATCACAATAGTCAAATCCATGTGATCAGCCTTGTACAACGAAGACTAAGCCAAAGTTTCATCAAAATCAATTAATGTATGCAGAAGTTATAACACTTTGTTTCCCTTTTCTTGCCATAAATTCGTTGCCTCGCCACGGCCAAACCGTTTGAGATATCCAAAATCCGTTTGCAATTAAACAACTTCAATGTGTTAGCAACAAGTTAAAAAAAGCTTGGTGTAAATTGGATAAACCCTGTAGGAGTAGTAGTATAAAATTCATAGCCTGTTTTTTCAAAAAATTAACATTCAAACCAAAATAGCTGACTTCCTGTTGGTCGGAGCTAATGAATGTAAATTAGAAAATTGTCCGGCTTGATGAGAATAATATGTGTACCGAGTTTGGTGACTGTAGGAAAAACTAACCCCCACTTTTGTCAAAAGGTGGCGCTACTGAGCCCCTCCACCACGCCCATTTCTATGGCTTTGTCCATGTCTACTGGTTTGACAATATTGATGTGTGTGTCGAGTTTCATGCAATTTGAAGCATGTTAAGAGCCTCAAAAACACTCAAGAATATTATTACAGTTTGACCTGTTGCCATGGCAACAATATTTCAAATATCAAAAATCCTGTCATAGGTCTACATCTGCTGTGTATTGACATTACACTGATGAAGTTTGAAGCAAATCAGGTAAAAATAAGAGGGTGATCTCAAAGCATTTTAAAAGTGATACACTTCTTGCTGCCATTTGGTGGCGCTATAACTTTGACTCACAATAGTTACATCCATGTGATCAGACTACTACAACCAACACACTCCTGAAGTTTCATAAACATCAATCAATGTATGCAGAAGTTATAACACATTTCCTGTTTCCCTTTTCTCGCCATAAATTCGTTGCCTCGCCACGGCCAAACCGTTTGAGATATCCAAAATCCGTTTGCAATTAAACAACTTCAATGTGTTCGCAACAAGTTAAAAAAGCTTGGTGTAAATTGGATAAACCCTGTAGGAGTAGTAGTATAAAATTCATAGCCTGTTTTTTCAAAAAATTAACATTCAAACCAAAATAGCTGACTTCCTGTTGGTCGGAGCTAATGAATGTAAATTAGAAAATTGTCCGGCTTGATGAGAATAATATGTGTACCGAGTTTGGTGACTGTAGGAAAAACTAACCCCCACTTTTGTCAAAAGGTGGCGCTACTGAGCCCCTCCACCACGCCCATTTCTATGGCTTTGTCCATGTCTACTGGATGACAATATTGATGTGTGTGTCGAGTTTCTTGCAATTTGAAGCATGTTAAGAGCCTCAAAAACACTCAAGAATATTATTACAGTTTGACCTGTTGCCATGGCAACAATATTTCAAATATCAAAAATCCTGTCATAGGTCTACATCTGCTGTGTATTGACATTACACTGATGAAGTTTGAAGCAAATCAGGTAAAAATAAGAGGGTGATCTCAAAGCATTTTAGAAGTGATACACTTCTTGCTGCCATTTGGTGGCGCTATAACTTTGACTCACAATAGTTACATCCATGTGATCAGACTACTACAACCAACACACTCCTGAAGTTTCATAAACATCAATCAATGTATGCAGAAGTTATAACACATTTCCTGTTCCCTTTTCTCGCCATAAATTCGTTGCCTCGCCACGGCCAAACCGTTTGAGATATCCAAAATCCGTTTGCAATTAAACAACTTCAATGTGTTCGCAACAAGTTAAAAAAAGCTTGGTGTAAATTGGATAAACCCTGTAGGAGTAGTAGTATAAAATTCATAGCCTGTTTTTTCAAAAAATTAACATTCAAACCAAAATAGCTGACTTCCTGTTGGTCGGAGCTAATGAATGTAAATTAGAAAATTTTCCGGCTTGATGAGAATAATATGTGTACCGAGTTTGGTGACTGTAGGAAAAACTAACCCCCCCACTTTTGTCAAAAGGTGGCGCTACTGAGCCCCTCCACCACGCCCATTTCTATGGCTTTGTCCATGTCTACTGGTTGACAATATTGATGTGTGTGTCGAGTTTCATACAATTTGAAGCATGTTAAGAGCCTCAAAAACACTCAAGAATATTATTACAGTTTGACCTGTTGCCATGGCAACAATATTTCAAATATCAAAAATCCTGTCATAGGTCTACATCTGCTGTGTATTGACATTACACTGATGAAGTTTGAAGCAAATCAGGTAAAAATAAGAGGGTGATCTCAAAACATTTCAAAAAGTGATACACTTCCTGCTGCCAGTTGGTGGCGCTATAACTTTGACTCACAATAGTCACATCCATGTGATCAGACTCCTATAACGAACACACTCGTGAAGTTTCATAAAGATCAATATATGTATTAAGACGTTATAACACATTTCCTGTTTCCTTTTTCTCGCCATAAATTCGTTGCCTCGCCACGGCCAAACCGTTCGAGATATCAAAAATCCCCTGGCAATTTTTAATCATCAGTGTCTTGACTTCATGCTGACCGAGTTTGGTGGCGATCGGATTAATCGTCTAGGAGGAGTATATCAAATTCCAGAGCATGCGTTTTTCAAACAACCCTTAATAGCTGACTTCCTGTTGGCGTGGCGATTAACTTAGAGCGCGAAAGTTGTTCGGCCCGATGAGGTCTATATGTGTACCGAGTTTCATACTAATACGTGCAAGCATGTTTAATATATGGACCAAATTTTCAGACTTTTTTCAAGGGGGCGCTGTCGAGCCCCCCTGCCACGCCCGGGTACCAGCCTCTCCGGCGTCCTAATGGCCGCGGATTCCAATGTGTGTGCCAATTTTCAAGAGTTTTTGAGCATGTTAAGGCCCCCAAAAAGCCCCGGAAGACGGAAAAAAAAAAATAATAATAATCCTTAGAAGAACAAGAGGGCCCTGCGCGAATTTTCGCTTGGGCCCTAATAATCCTTAGAAGAACAAGAGGGCCCTGCGCGAATTTTCGCTTGGGCCCTAATAATCCTTAGAAGAACAAGAGGGCCCTGCGCGAATTTTCGCTTGGGCCCTAATAATAATCCTTAGAAGAACAAGAGGGCCCTGCGCGAATTTTCGCTTGGGCCCTAAATATAGCTGCGAGCAGCGATGGCGGGCCCAAGCCCGGTGGCACCGCCACCCCGGTGGCTTCAGGGCAACTGTGCACAGCGGGCAATAGGCACTTAAAATGGTTAAACATCAAAGGACTATGTCAAATTCACTCCACATTTACTGCACTACAAGGTGCCGCTATAGAGCCCCTCCTCCCTGCCCATTTTCAAAGGATTACATGTGCCAAGTTTTAACATTATTCTGATGAATTTTGAAGCAAATCAGGTAAAAATAAGAGGGTGATCTCAATGTATGCTAAAAGTGACACATTTTCTGCTTCCAGTTGGTGGCGCTATGACTTTGAATCACAATAGTCAAATCCATGTGATCAGCCTTGTACAACGAAGACTAAGCCAAAGTTTCATCAAAATCAATTAATGTATGCAGAAGTTATAACACTTTGTTTCCCTTTTCTTGCCATAAATTCGTTGCCTCGCCACGGCCAAACCGTTTGAGATATCCAAAATCTGTTTGCAATTAAACAACTTCAATGTGTTAGCAACAAGTTAAAAAAAGCTTGGTGTAAATTGGATAAACCCTGTAGGAGTAGTAGTATAAAATTCATAGCCTGTTTTTTCAAAAAAATTAACATTCAAACAAAAATAGCCGACTTCCTTTTGGTCGGAGCTAATGAATGTAAAATAGAAAATTGTCCAGCTTGATGAGAACAATATGTGTACCGAGTTTGGTGACTGTAGGAAAAACTAACCCCCCCCACTTTTGACAAAAGGTGGCGCTACTGAGCCCCTTCACCACGCCCATTTCTATGGCTTTGTCCATGTCTACTGGTTGACAATATTGATGTGTTTGTCGAGTTTCATGCAATTTGAAGCATGTTAAGAGCCTCAAAAACACTCAAGAATATTATTACAGTTTGACCTGTTGCCATGGCAACAATATTTCAAATATCAAAAATCCTGTCATAGGTCTACATCTGCTGTGTATTGACATTACACTGATGAAGTTTGAAGCAAATCAGGTAAAAATAAGAGGGTGATCTCAAAGCATTTCAAAAAGTGATACACTTCCTGCTGCCAGTTGGTGGTACTATAACTTTGACTCACAATAGTCACATCCATGTGATCAGACTACTACAACCAACACACTCGTGAAGTTTCATAAAGATCAATATATGTATGCAGACGTTATAACACATTTCCTGTTTCCTTTTTCTCGCCATAAATTCGTTGCCTCGCCACGGCCAAACCGTTCGAGATATCAAAAATCCGCTGGCAATTTTTAATCATCAGTGTCTTGACTTCATGCTGACCGAGTTTGGTGGCGATCGGATTAATCGTCTAGGAGGAGTATATCCCTTAATAGCTGACTTCCTGTTGGCGTGGCGTTTAACTTAGTGCACGAAAGTTGTTCGGCCCGATGAGGTCTATATGTGTACCGAGTTTCATACTAATACGTGCAAGCATGTTTAATATATGGACCAAATTTTCAGACTTTTTTCAAGGGGGCGCTGTCAAGCCCCCCTGCCACGCCCGGATACCAGCCTCTGCGGCATCCTAATGGCCGCGGATTCCAATGTGTGTGCCAATTTTCAAGAGTTTTTGAGCATGTTAAGGCCCCCAAAAAGCCCCGAAAGACGAAAAAAATAAATAAATAATAATCCTTAGAAGAACAAGAGGGCCCTGCGCGCTTAATTCGCTTGGGCCCTAATAAACGGAGCAATTCCAATAGGGTCCTCACACCATTGGTGCTCGGGCCCTAATAATAAACGGAGCAATTCCAATAGGGTCCTCACACCATCGGTGCTCGGGCCCTAATAATAATCCTAAAGAAAACAAAAGGGCCTTCAGCCCCTTACAGGGCTTTGGCCCTAATAATAATCCTTAGAAGAACAAGAAGGCCTTGCACGATAATTCGCTTGGGCCCTAATAATCCTAAAGAAAACAAAAGGGCCTTCAGCCCCTTACAGGGCTTTGGCCCTAATAATCCTAAAGAAAACAAAAGGGCCTTCAGCCCCTTACAGGGCTTTGGCCCTAATAATCCTAAAGAAAACAATAGAGCCTTCAGCCCCTTACGGGGCTTTGGCCCTAATAATCCTAAAGAAAACAATAGGGCCTTCAGCCCCTTACGGGGCTTTGGCCCTAATAAATATAGCTGCGAGCAGCGATGACGGGCCAAAGCCCAGTGGCACCGCCACCCCGGTGGCTTCAGGTCAACTGTGCACAGCGGGCAATGGGCATTTAAAACGGTTAAACATAAAAGTACTATGTCAATATCAGACCACATTTACTGCAGCAGCTTTTACTTCAAACGTCAGCCATGTTTTTTGTGTTTTTGGTCCAAACAGCATATTATTAACTCTTAACCATTTCAACTACCAGAAGACTGCTATTGCATTACAATTGTCCACTATAGATCAAGTTTTAGAATAACAAATATTTCCGTACATATATTTCCCTGTCAGCTTGCCTCCTTTAAGATGACAAATACATGATTTTTTGTTTACTCCTACTGCTACTACCTTATTCAATTTATACACATATTTCTTTCAAACCATATTAAGTAAATGTTGTTATACCAAACTATTATTTTAACACTGATTATATCATACTATTTACAAATAAATAACTACACACAAAATATTGCATTGTACCCTAAACAATGCAGTTTTATTTTCCAAGTTTTAAAGTTCATTAAAACTCATACAATGAAAACATAGAATCAATCCACTTTAATCAGTGCCTAACACAGCTATTTTGTCATTCGAACTTAAAAAACAAAACAAAGACTAACAGTTTTCTTATCTTTTTAATGATCTGAAGTATAGTACCTTCATTTTAAATTCATCCAGGTTCAATTACTACATGCTCTGAGAAATCTAATTTAGCCTTAATGCGAATGTCTGTGATTGCTGATGTTGTATCCACCTTATTCCAACGCCCCATGACGCTTTGCACGAATTATGGGAGTAATTTCCACTAAACTGTCAGTGATAGACACTAAGATATTTTAAACTGGGTACAATAAGATGACATTATTCTACTCACCCTTCAACCAATGAACAATAAATGGACATTTAAAAGTGTGAAAGCATCAACAACGTAATTTCAACAAGCCATGTAAAGGTGTGATTTTTTCCACAGCAATAACGGATGGGTTGAACATATGCTATAGTGATATATATATATATATATATATATATATATATATATATATATATATATATATATATATATATATATATATATATATATATATATATTAGGGGTGTAACGGTACATGTATTTGTACCGAACCGTTTCGGTACAGGGCTTTCGGTACGGTGCACGTGCAATAAGCTCTGCGTTTTGTTACTTTCGATAAGAAACAAAGTATCATCCTTCAAATTCTGTCCACGAAATCATGAAGTTTAAACAGAAAATGCCATTTTGACGTGCTTTGATGTGGCGTGACAGATCACTGTACAGGCGCCTCAGTTCAACCGGCAGCGCGAGCGCGGAGCGCAAGTGAATGTGTTCATCTCTTCCTCCTTAATACTAGTTACAGAATAAATATGAAAGAACATCTGAAGGTATGTTGCAAGATTCAGTACAACTTACTGAAACGGTCATATCTCATGTAATCGCTCATTCAGTGTTTCAATGGTGGAAAGACATCAATGAAAGCTTCCGTATTCAACAATATGTCATGATGCATTTACCTCAGAAAAGCCATTCAGTGTTCACAGCTTGTTAGTTCGCTATAGAGAAATGAACTCTTTCGCTTAATATATGCACTGTATTAGCCAATATATTCATTATTTTACTTAATCTTTTAGATCCTGATTAGGCTATCTATTAGAAATGATTATATTTCAACAACGAATTGGAGTAAAAACTTTTAGAAGTTAATGCAAAAACTGCCTTAGGTGCAGCTTACAGGTTTGCATGCAATTTGTTATTTGAGTGTTGATTATTTTATCTAAAAATAAAAAGCAATTGAATTCAGGCTAATAGTTTGGGCTTCTTTCAAGTTGGGGCTCCCTACATAGTTTATAGCATTAGCAGAGATCATTTTTTTTATCCTTAAGAAACTTTTAGTTTTAATTTAATTTAATATATTTAAAGACAAAAACACAATTTGTTCAGTAAACCTCTGTTTAATAATAAAAAAAGAAATTTTATGTTTAGTTTTCTCTCCACCTGCTGTACCGAAAACTGTACCAAACCGTGACTTCAAAACCGAGGTACGTACCGAACCGTGAGTTTTGTGTACCGTTACACCCCTAATATATATGCATTATGTAATACATTGCCTTAATAAAAAAGGTCATGAATTTCAGCATTGTGTGATACCTGTGAAACAAACCTGGAAAGAGATGTGAGGCTTTGAGGAGATTCTTTGTGCATTCCAGTGAATTATTAATGGGATGTATTGTAAATTATATAGAGAGAACAGACCACAAATGTACAGTATATGCTGTCCTTTTTCATACTATTACAGCAGTATGCAAAGAGACAAAATAAAATATTCTGGAGGATAGAAAGCAGCTACTGAAAAGAGCTCTTGCCATAGATATTTTTGTTATAACATATTACAATACCAAGCGTTATGTCATTCTCATGACAGCTCATGTCTGAAAATAAAACATGAAATTGACAGCTGATTCAGTCAAGCTAACATATAATTTAATTGTAGGGCAACCATATGATTTGAAACGATAAGTTTCAGTTTTTTTGAATGGAAGTTCACCAAACCGGAAGTGGAACCCATAATTTGAAATGCAGAAGGCTTGTCAGGAATAAGGCTAGTCAATAATCCTCACACTTCATGTTTTTGACCTCCCTGAGCTGTTGTTTGTGCTTTTATCACACATGTGAAGTTTGGAGCAGATCGAACATTGTATGCCTGAGTTACAACGCCTTCCTTTTTCATGGCGAAACAACAGACTTTGTCATGCCCCCATGGACACGCCCTTCAGTGAAAACTCTAGATCTTCGCAATTTAACGTCACAAAGGCCTTTAGATTAGACTGACCAAAAATGACATTGATCTGATTAAATCTCTAGGAGGAGTTAATCACAGTGTAAAACATGTAATTTCCTGTTGCCTACAGGTGGCGCTATGACTGTAACTGAATATTGTTATGAAAATGTCTTCAGGCCAGGACTCTAATAAAACATGTGAAGTTTGGGGCAGATCGGACATTGTTTTCCTGAATTACAACAACTTCCTGTTTCATGGTGAAAACGTCAAACCTTGTCAGGGCGCCACGGACACGCCCTTCAGTGAAAACTCTAGATCTTTGCAATTTAACGTCACAAAGGCCTTTAAATTAGACTGACCAAATATGACATTGATCTTATAAAAGCTCTAGGAGGAGTTCATTACAGTACAACATCTGGAAAATGCAAAAAAAAAACCACTTCTGACGCGTGTGCTAAGTTTCATGAGTTTTCGAGCACGTTTAGGCCCTCTAAAATGTGATTCACTTTGCAGAAGATGAAGAAGAAGAAGAAAAAGAAGAATAAACGGAGCAATTCCAATAGGGTTCTCACACCATCGGTGCTCGGGCCCTAAATATAGCTGCAAGCAGCAATTACGGAGCCAAGCACAAAAACGGCACAAGAAGTCAGCTAACATGGCTGGGAGCATCAGACTAACTCAAACAGTGAGCAATTAAAGACCTTTTAAGATCATTTTAGGCAAACGAGCTGAAAAATTATCAAAAATGGGGATTTACTGGTTCATCAATTTCGACACACAGGTGGTGCTGTATCCAAATTGTTGTGGTATGTTCAGAGTGAGGTGACAATGACACTTGCAAAGTTTGGTGTCAATATGTCAAAGCATTGCAGAGATACAGCTTCAAGAGTCATTTTTGCATCATGCCTCAAATTCTTTGCTCCGTGAAAATTTTCTTTGGTGAAAATCGGAGCAACGGTCTACGAGGAGTTTGAAAAGGTAGGTTTTAAAAGAAAAACAATATGGCGGACAGGAAGTTCAGCTGACTATGGCAAATTTGATATCTGTCTTCTCAGCATGACCCAAGGAATCAACTGAGAATAGTTTCATTACAATCGGTTAAAATAGTCAAAAGGTATTAGCATTTTTGTAAATTTTGTTATAACTTTTGGCCACAAGGTGGCATTCGTCCGAAACTTCTCAGGCTCCTTCAGGGCATTGTACTGATGACCTATACCGAGTTTTGTAAAGATACGTTAATGCGTTCGTAAAATACAGCATTTTAGCACAAAATTCAAAATGGCTGACGGTCAAAATGTCCGATGTGTTATAACTTTTGACCAAAAAATGGTGCTGGTCCGAAACTTCTAATGGCTTCTTCAGGGCATTGTCCTGATGACTCATACCGAGTTTCGTAACGATACGCTAATGCGTTCGTAAAATACAGCATTTTAGCACAAAATTCAAAATGGTCCGATGGCTAAAATGGTCAATATATCATTCAACTCGACATGATTCCCCAAATCCAACAAATTTGTGATTTTTGGACTAACCCATCAGAAGTTATAAGCAAAAATATCCATTTTTCATATCTCCGAACCAGTAGGTGGCACTGCGCCGAAACGCTGCATGAGGCCTCAGGTCATGGTTGTGGAAATGTATGACAGGTACCAAGTTTGGTCTGAATACGATAAAGCTTTGCAGAAATACAGCCTTACTTCTATTTTCACAAGCACTACGTACAATTCAATCACATGTTTTTCAAAAACAGTTTGAGGAATCAGCTTGAATTCCATAACTTTTTGTCGGCATGGTCTGAAGATGATCTGATTCAAAAAGGTTCGAAAAAGGATTCGATTCGTCTTGACCCAAGGAATCAGAGGAAACAAGAATTTTGTTTCTAGCCCTTACGGTTCAAAAGTTAGATTATCATCACTCAATGGCTGGCTGTCTAAGTGGTGTCCGCAAAATAATATAGGTTTCATAGACAATTGGAAAAGTTTTTGGGGGCAGACCAGACCTGTTGAAAAGAGATGGTGCTCATCCCTCTCGGGATGGTGCTGCTCTTCTCTCTAGTAATATGGCACATAGTCTTGGAACTGAAACATGACAAACTGGGGCCCAGGTCAGGAAGCAGACAGACTGTTTAACAAATCAGTTTAACAAAAATGAAGCAAAACTCTTTAGACTACTTGCCTCAGTCACAATAAGAATTAAAGCTGCAAGCAGCGATGAAAGGGCCCTCGCACCCGGGCTCACCGCCACCCATTGGCCTCAGGAAAACAGTGAACAGTGGGCGACATGCATGTAAGTGAGTGAATACAGGAGAATTATGCCAAAGTCATTTAAAAATGCCACACTTCCTGCGGCCAACAGGTGGCGCTTTGACCGCAACTGAATATTGCCATGTTGATGTCTTCAGGCCAGGACTATCATCGAACATGTGAAGTCTGGTAGTGAATTACAGTGTAAAGCATGCCATTTCCTGTTGCCAGCAGGTGGCGCTATGACTAACTAAATATTGTCATATAGATGTCTTTAGGCCAGGACTTTTATCACACATGTGAAGTTTATCCAATTAGTGCTGTCAGATTTTGTGGTGTCTTGAGAGGAATATTCTTCAGCCATTTTCATTGTAGTAAATCTGATGGATAAAACTTTTAGCCAATGCCAAGACGATCCAGCAACATGTGTTCTGTTTATCTTCCGCATGTGTGCACATGTATACAGACGTACATTTGTCTTGACCATTAACCGCACAGCAAGCCATATTATTTTTGATAACTGTATGAAATAACTCAGAAAAAAGGACAAACACGGCAGAGATGCCAAGTTCAGCGGCTGGAATTAGCTGAGGTGTCTAAGCTGACGTGACAGCTAACAGACAGCAGAAAAAAAGCTAGCAGTGACAGCAGCGGCAATAAACCTGTCACTCAAGTGGCCACGCCGCCCTTAATTATGCAGAACTTTAAGGCTTAATATAATTTAAACGGATGAGTTATAAAAAATAAAAATAAAATATAGCTGCAAGCAGCAATTCGGGGCCAGTAGCGCAATACGGAGCAGGAAGAGCAAAAACAGCAGAAATTGAATGTACATGCAAAACAGCTGGTTCAGAAGGACAGGTGGAAATGAAATGAAAATCAATAGAATTTCAGAGAATGAACACGGAATGAACTAAAAACACTTGTATCTCATTGAAGAGGAATAAGGATTAGTACAATGCTTATTTGGATAAAAAAGGTATCAAAATGACTCATTAAACACAATTGTATAAAGGCACCCCACCACAGGATTCGAACCCACGACCTCCGGGTCCAATGTCCATTTCTCATCTCATTGCACCACTGTGCAGGTGAATGTTGGCACACCTGCCGAAGTTCATTAGTTCAGGTGAAAATGAACTCAACATGAAGAATTTTTATAAAACTGGACTGAATGTTATATTTAATAACTGCTTTAGATCATTCTGCAGCTCATCATGCTGTAGTGCAATACAGAGCAGGAAGAGGAAAAACAGCAGAAAATGAACAAACATGAAACAGCTGGTTCAGAATTACGGGCGAGAATGAACTCAGAATGTACATAAGCTTAGATGAAAATGAACACAGTATGAAACAAAAAGCATTTATTTCTAATCCAAGAGGCAGTAAAGGAATCAAAACACACTATTTCATAAAACCGCTCCACCTGGGATTCAAACCCACTATCTTTGGGTACAGGGCTCTTCAGGTAACTGGCTTTACACATTGAGCTACTTGAGGATGCACATTCAACAGGCTGTGAAGAGAACTTTTACTGTAAGAAAGAATTCACAAAAAAGCATTACTTAGCATGCTAACCATATTAGTATGCTAAGCTAACTTCATGCTAATGAAGCTCATGGTTAACTTAATAACTGAAGAGCCACATTAAAGAGAATGACTACTGGTTAGCATGCTAAGCAATTAGCATGCTAAGCTAACTAACATAAGACAACAAACACAAGCAAGGTCACATTCAGAGACGAATATCTCGGGAATGGTAGCGAATATCAAAAATCTGTTTAGTCATTTCTGTGCGGCTCGGTCCAAAGATCATCTGAGCTGATTTTGGACAAAATTTACCAAAATTTGTAGGAGGAGTAGCGAAAAAGTAGCGTTTTTCATTTACTTCAATGTGGCAGACAGGTACATTTAAGGAAAATGACAAATGATACATTGTCGGAATCGCCATAAGCCAGGGAATGAAATGACAAAGCATACACATTTTGGAAAGAGTTTTCAAAAGTTATAAGCATTTTTGCAATAATCATTACAACTGTGGAACAGTAGGTGGCGCTGCTGTGCTGAAACTTAGGTACCTTCAGGACATTCTAAAGGTCATACGTACTAATTTTTGTGAAGATGTCTCAAATTGTTTAAAAGATATTGCAATTTATGACAAAATTAAAAATGGCGGACACTGGATTCATCCAATATTGATTCGGCATGATCCAAGGAATGCAAAGACACCAAGATCTTGATTTTCTGACAAACTGTTCAAAAGTTATTGGCCAAAATAGCCATTTTTCATATCTCATGACCTGTAAGTGGCACTGTTCCCAAGATTGACATAGACCCTCAGACCATTGTCCTGATGAATCATACCAATTTTTGTTTCAATTGGTCAAAGTTTGGCCGAGATACAGCCTCTATACTAATTTCGGGTCGACCTCGTTAACTTCGTGACATTATAACTTTTGAACAAAGATGAATAAAAAAAATATGTTCAGTCATTTCTGTGTGGCTCAGTCCAAAGATCATCTGAGCTGATTTTGGACAAAATTGGACAAAATTTGTGGGAGGAGCAGCAAAAAAAAACTGATTTTCTTTTATTTCAATATGGCGGACAGGAACATTTAAGCAAAATGAAAAATGACACATCATTGGAATTGGCATTAGCCAGGGAATAAAATGACAAAGCATACACATTTTGGAAAATGTTTTCAAAAGTTATAAGCGTTTTTGCAATAATCATTACATCTGTGGAACAGTAAGTGGCGCTGTGTTGAAACTTCTTAGGTGCCTTCAGGACCTTCTAAAGGTCATGCGTACCAATTTTTGTGAAGATATGTCAAATTGTTTAAAAGATATTGCAATTTATGGCAAAATTCAAAATGGCGGACATGCTTTTCATCCGATGTTGACAAAATCTATATCCACGGAGTGGGCATGGCCCAAGGAATCCATAGACACCAAGAAAATCTTTATTTTCTGACAAAGTGTTCAAAAGTTATTGGCCAAAATAGTCATTTTTTCAGATCTCATGACCTGTAGGTGGCGTTGTTCTCAAATTTGGCATGGACCCTCAGATCAGGGTCATGATGAAGCATACTAATTTTTGTTTCGATTGCTCAAAGTTTGGCCGAAATAGAGCCTCTTTACCAATTCCGGGTCGACCTTGTTAACTTCACGACATCATAACTTTTGAACAAAGATGAATAAAAAAATCTGTTCAGTCTCTTTTGTGCGGCTCAGAACAAAGATCATCTGATCAAAGTTTGGACAAAATTGGACAAATTTTGAAGGAGTAGCGAAAAAAACAGAATACTGCACTTTTCAAAATGGCTGCTACTGTAATGTGCGGAAACTTAATGTAATATGTTGATCAGCATCAGCATGAAGAGCCAAATCAGATGTACTAAGTTACATTTTTCTAGGTCAAATGGTTCAAATGTTATAACCTTTAGAATAGTGAATATTTGAACTGGTGGTGGCGCTATAGAGTTGGTCCTAGAGACTCCATAATTGGTCAGATTTCTAGACATTACCATCACTACAAGTGTGCCAAATGTCATCATTCTCTCATGTTCCGTTGATAGGGCTGCCATAGACTCCCATTCGGGAAAAATAATAATAATAAATATAGCTGCAGGCAGCAATTATGGGGCCAAGCACAAAAACGGCATAAGAAGCCAGCCAACATGGCTGTGAGCATCAGACCAAATGCAACCGTGAGCAATTAAAGACCTATTAAGATCATTTTAGGCAAAAGAGCTGAAAAATGATCAAAAATGATTACTGGTTCATCACTTTCGACCAATAGGTGGCACTGTGACCAAATTAATGTGGTATGGTCAGAGTGAGGTGACAATGACACTTGCAAAGTTTGGTGTCAATATGTCAAAGCATTGCAGAGATACAGCTTCAAGAGTGTGTTTTGCATCATGCCTCAAATTCGTTGCTCCGGTATACGAAAAAGGTTTGACTTTTCAACTTGAAATCCATAACTTTTTGTTGGCATGGTCTGAAGACGATATGGTTAGATTTTGGTGAAAATCGGAGCAACGGTCTAGGAGGAGTTCGAAAAAGTAGGTTTTTAAAGTAAAACAATATGGCAGACAGGAAGTTCAGCCGACTATGGCAAATTTGATACCTGTGTTCTCAGCATGACCCACGGAATCAACTGAGACCAGTTTCATTACAATTGGTGAATACAGTCAAAAGTTATTAGCATTTTTGTAAATTTCATAATCACTTTTGACCACAAGGTGGCACTGGTCCGAAACTTCTCAGGCTCCTTCAGGGCATTATTCTGATGACCTATACCGAGTTTCGTAACGATACTTGAATGCGTTCATAAAATACAGCACTTTAGCACAAAATTCAAAATGGACGACGGCCAAAATGGTTGAAATGGGAAAATTGGATATCATTCGACTCGGCATGATTCCCCGAATCCAACGAGACCAAAGTTATGATTTTTGGACAAACCCATATGAAGTTATAAGCAAAAAAATCAATTTTTCATATCTCCACTCCAGTAGGTGGCGCTGCGCCGAAACACTGTATGATGCCTCAGGTCATGATTGTGATTACACGTACCAAGTTTGGTCTGAATATGATAAAGCATTGCAGAGATACAGCTTCAAGAGTAGTTTTTGCATCATGCCTCAAATTCGTTGCTCTAGTATACGAAAACGTTTTGACTTATCGACTTGAAATCCATAACTTTTTGTCGGCATGGTCTGACGATGACACGGTTCAATTTTGGTGAAAATCGGAGCAACGGTCTAGGAGGAGTTCGAAAAAGTAGGTTTTTAAAGAAAAACAATATGGCGGACAGGACGTTTAGCTGACTATGGCAAATTTGATATCTATGTTCTCAGCATAACCCAAGGAATCTACAGAGACAGTTTCATTACAATTGGTTAATATAGACAAAAGTTATTAGCATTTTTGTAAATTTTGTTATAACTTTTGACCACGAGGTGGCGCTGGTCCGAAACTTCTCAGGCTCCTTCAGGGCATTGTCCTGATGACCCATACCAAATTTATGAATTTTGGTCAAACTCATCAGAAGTTATGAGCAAAATAAAAATTTTTCATATCTCCACTCCAGTAGGTGGCGCTGCACCGAAACACTGTATAATGCCTCAGGTCATGCTTGTGATGACATGTACCAAGTTTGGTCTGAATACGATAAAGCGTTGCGGAGATACAGCCTTACTTCTGTTTTCGCAAGCACTACGTACAATTCGTTCGTGAGTTTTTCGAAAACGGTTTGAGGAATCAACTTGAATTCCATAACTTTTTGTCAGCATGGTCTGAAGATGATCTGATTCAATTTTCATGAAAATCGGAGTAACGGCCTAGGAGGAGTTCGAAAAAGTAAGTTTTTCAGAAAATTCAAAATGGCGGAAAAATTTTCATGACGGAAAATGACGTCATAGGGTGCGATCGATTCGTCTTGACCCAAGGAAGCCCTTACGGTTCAAAAGTTATTAACATAAACATAAGTGCAACTTTGGACAGCTGGTGGCGCTAGAGGGATTGAGTTAGAGACTCCAAATTGGCTATGGACATAGATCAGACTGTCCTCTAACTGTGTGCCAAATTTCATAACTTTCCCGCAAACGGTTCTATAGTCTGCCATAGACTTCAAGAGCGGAAGAAGAATAATAATAATAATTTTAAAAAAAAAGAACGCCAACAATAACAATAGGTGCCTCCGCACCTTCGGTGCTTGGCCCCTAATAAGCGTACGGAACGCCAACAATAACAATAGGTGCCTAAGCACCTTCGGTGCTTGGCCCCTAATAAATATAGCTACAAGCAGCAATGTGGGGCCAAGCACCGAAGGCACTGCAAACAGAGCAACACAGCAAGTAGAGCAGCATTTCAAGCAGAGCAACACGGCAAGCATTTCAAGCACTCAAATGATTGAGCTGTAGTGCAGTGCAGAGCAAGAAGAGCAAAAACAGCAAAAATTGAATGTACATGAAAAACAGCTGGTTCAGAAGTAGAGGTGAGAATGAGCTCAAAATGACCAGAAGCTTCTTGGGATGATAGAGGAATTGAAATGACAACATTACAAACAATTTTATAAAATCACCCCACATGGGATTCGAACCCACGATCTCTGGATCATGTGTCTGTCCCTCAACTCTTTGCGCCACTGAGCACACAGTGTCACACAGTTGACAGAGTTCAGTAGTTCATGAGAATGAACTCACAATGAAGAGCAACACAGCATACATTTCATGCACTCAAATGTCTGAGATGTAGTGCAATGCAGAGCAAGAAGAGCAAAAAGAGCAGAAATTGAATGTACATGAAAAACAGCTGGTTCAGAAGTACAGGTAAGAATGAACTCAAAATGAGCAGAAGCTGAGATGAAAATGAACATAGAATTAATAAAAATATAGTTATTTCTAATTAAAAGAAGAAAGACTAGTACAATACTTGTTTGGATAATAAAGGAATTGAAATGACAACATTACAAACAATTTTATAAAGTTGACCCACACGGGACTCGAACCCACAGTCTCTGGATCATGTGTCTGACACTCAACACTTTGCGCCACTGAGCAGGCAGTGTCACATAGCTGTCGAAGTTTAGTAGTTCATGAGAATGAGCTCACAATGAAGAATTTTTATAAAAATGCACCATATGTTATATTTAAAAATTTTAGTTTAGATCATTCTCAGAAATATTCAATATCAGTAACAGAAGCAATTTGTACAAAATAACCAATTAACATGCTAAGCTAATTAGCATAAGACAACAAACACAAGCAAGGTCACATTCAGAGACGAATATCTCGGGAACGGTAGTGAACATCAAAAATCCGTTCGGTCATTTCTGTGCAGGTCGGTCCAAAGATCACCTGAGCTAATTTTGGACAAAATTGGACAAAATGTGTGGGAAGAGTAGTGAAAAAGCAGTTTTTCATTTATTTCAATATGGCGGACAGGTACATTTAAGGAAAATGACAAATGACACATCGTTGGAATTGGCACTAGCCAGGGAATAAAATGACATAAAGCATACACATTTTGGAAAGTGTTTTCGAAACTTATAAGTGTTTTTGCAAAAAACATAACTGTGGAACAGTAGGTGGCGCTGTGTTGAAACTTCTCAGGTACCTTCAGGACCTTCTAAAGGTCATATGTCCCAATTTTTGTAAAGATATGTCAAATTGTTTAAAAGTTATTGCAATTTATGACAAAATTCAAAATGGCAGACATGTGGTTCATCCGATGTTGTCAAAATCTATATCCTCTGATTCGGCATGGTCCAAGGAATCCATAGACACTAAGATATTGATTTTCTGCCAAACTGTTCAAAAGTTATTGGTCAAAATAGCAATTTTCCAGATCTCATGAACTGTAGGTGGCGCTGTTCCCAAATTTCGCATGGAACCTCAGATCATGGTATTGATCAAGTGTACCTATTTTTGTACCTATTCGAGATAGAGCCTCTATACCGATTTTGGGTCGACCTCGTTAACTTCATGACATAACTTTTGAACAAAGATGAATAAAAAAAATCTGTTCAGTCTCTTTTGTGCGGCTCAGAACAAAGATTATCTGATCAAAGTTTGGACAAAATTGGACAATTTGGAGGAGGAGTAGCGAAAAAATTGAATACTGTACTTTTCAAAATGGCTACTTACTGTAATGGGCGGAGACTTAATGTAAGATGTTGAATAGCATCAGCATGAAGAGACAAATCAGATTACTACTACTAAATTACATTGTTCTAGAGCAAATGGTTCAAATGTTATAACCTTTAGAATGTTGCATTTTTGAACTGGTGGTGGCGCTATAGAGTTGGTTCTAGAGACTCCAAATTTGGTCCAATAACTATTCATGAGCATTTCTACAACTGTGCCAAATTTCATCATTTTCTCATGTTCCCTTGATAAGGCTGCCATAGACTCCCATTCGGGAGGAAGAATAATAATAAAAGAGAAAACGTACAATTACAATAGGGGCTACAGCCCCTTCGGGGCTTGGGCCCTAATAAAACTAACAGATACAATAGGGGCTATAGCACCTTCGGTGCTAGGCCCCTGATAATAAGAAAATGTACAATTACAATAGGGGCTACAGCCCCTTCGGGGCTTGGCCCCTAAAAATCATGAAGGAAAAAATTAGCTGTATAGATCAAAACCACTTTTTGTACCAGGATGTAAACTTTTTTTTTTTTTTTTTTTTTTTTTTTTGCTGTAAAGTTGGGCATTTTAACATGGTGGAGATACAGATTTGACTCCCTTTTGGAGCCTGTCTCTAGCGGCCAGTCGATGAATTGCAGTTTAAGTCACTTCCGTGTTGGCTTCAAGAGAGACCGTGGGAGGTTCACATCATGGCACTGTTTTGATGTGGGGTCAAGAAACTGGGGTGAGTTCAGCAGGCCTGGTCACGCCTCCCTCCAAGTGACGTTACCAGCTCGAGAGTCATATGGCATACTTTTACTAGCATTAAAATGTTTATGGCTTCATTTTTTAACTAAATGTGTAATAAAAGCATTTTGCTCAAGTCAGAGATCATGTTGAAGTGGTGTTTATTACTAGCCGTAGACTACTTGCTAACGTGAACTGTCTGAAATAGCCAGTACCTGTTGTTTATTTCTTCTAGTTTGCACACTTTTATAACATTAAAATGTTTATGGTTTTGATTTGTTAACTAAATTTGTATTACCAGCAATTGCTTAAGCTATATATATATATATATATATATATATATATATATATATATATATATATATATATATATATCAATTAATCGTGCTCTTACCGTGAAATTAAGCATACACCATATATTTTGTTTAACATGTCCATTTTGCTATCATTGCCTATTTCCAGCAAAGTAAACCAAATTGAAGTGTGATTCTCACTAAACTGTATTTTTACGCTTTTTAACAAGGTATATTTAGGTGTCTTTCCAAAAAAGTACACTTGCAGACTCAAAACGGACACCAAATAACCAAAGTCCATATTACATATTATATACATATTACATTTATGTACACCAAAGTGCCCATTAAAAAAAAAAAAAAAACAATCACAGCAAAAAACGTTTCAGAATTCACAGTGTATAGTAATTGTATAGTAACAAAGAACTTGTTTAAATTTTAGACAAGTCAAGTTGTGATACTGAACAGGACCACATGGAGATGCCAAAAAAACCTAAACCAACAGCCTTGACCTGCATATATACTAAAGTACACAGCAACATACACAGGACAAATCGAAACATTATCCTGAATGTGTGTGAAAACAACGTGAATGTACTGAAATGTGTCTGTGCATAAAGACAATGTGCTATCAGTGCATTACAAGCACTCATACATGATTTGTTTGTGCATCAATATAACGGACTCACGCGTGCTTAATGTAAGAATTATGTACGTCACCGCAATCATCTTTACTTTGATTGCAATCCTCATCCATCAAAACTTTACTAGCAAAACACTTTATCCAGCTGAGAAATCATCTGGCCATACAGCAGTTGGATGTTTCTTTCAGTTCAGACAGGAACAGCGGGAGGGCTCGCACTCTTCACATACAATGACACAATATAAGAGTTCATGTTTTAAAGTGAAACAGACACTGGAATGAATAATTCTCTGTTCTTTCTGCCATCTGTGATGTAATCAGCATGGACTTTTAAGATCTAAAACGTATTTCAGTACTGTTTCAGTAATGTATTGTGTTAAACTGCATTTAATTCATTTAAAATCCTTAAGACATTAAATGTAATTGCATGCTATAATGTTGACAGCCCTAATGTATACATATATACTGAAGCAAATGTTTTTAATTTAGTTAACAAAAGCATTAACATTTTAATGCTAGAAAAAGTCGATCCACCCGCATGTCTCTTAACCATGGTGCCTTGATCAGTTGTGATCTGCTTCTCGAGCAGATGACGTCACTTGAAGGGAGGCATGACCAGGTCCGCTGAACACGCCCCAGTTTCTTGACTCCACCCCCACATCAAAACAGTGCCATGAAGTGAAATGCACAGAAAAGTGAAATGCACAGAAAAGTGAAGCGCAAAGGGAAAACGTTATCGCAAGCTCACTATTTTTTTTTCTTTTTGCAATACTTTATTTTCTTTTGCAATAATTCATTCTTTTGTAAAGCTATGTGGCATTATTTTGACTCCACAGTATAGTGCCTGATTCTGATACACAGAAGCTGATAAAGTTCCTCTCCAATTTCAGTCTCTCACATTTTAATGCTCTGCAGTCATACAAGCTGAGAATGAACCTGTCACCTGATCCAGCTTGATATATCATGCACAGCATCAGTTAGGTGGTCAGTGATTAGTCTTTCTTCACAGCCAGCATGTGTAACAGACTCTAATAACTTAATCTGCTCCTCAGGAGGGAAGCAATCCCTTCTAGAGGAAGCTATGAGACAAACAGTTTGTGGAGTTGGGTGCCATTTCAGAGCCTGTCTACTTTGTTTATTAATAATAAATGCAACTTAAATGGATATGTGCTGTTAATTTTTACAGTTTTTCTCTCATCTAATGTGTCCTTTGAATGTCAACATTTCATCATGACATTATTTATCATTCAGTTCACTCTGAAATGAAGACAACACTGTAGCTGACAACAATAGTGCAAAAACTGTAATTTTAACATTTAACTAAATTTTCCAACATTCAGAAATGTTTTATTAATTTAAAAGTCAAACATAAAACATCCGTGTTCTGACTAACACGTAATTTAGTTCAAGTTACTCTGTGAAAAAAAATGTTATTGACTGTGCATATTTTTTTTTGCATTTAGTGACTGATTGTCTCATTTATATAGTTTGCTTTTGAATGAGCAAATAAAACCACTGACAAAGTAATTCAGTTTGCCAGCATTCAGCTCAAGATATATGTGAATAAAAGCCTAAATTAAATCTGTTCATCATAAAAAAGCCATTGATTCGCTTCAGAAATTTGGACTGAACAACTCAATTCATATGGATTAGTTTTACAAGCTCTTTTAAGAAGTGTCAAAGTGGTAGTTGCTGTCCATGGAGGGACAGAAAGCTGTCAGATTTCATCAAAAAGATCTTCATTTGTGTTCTGATGATGAACGAAAGACTTACAGGCTTGGAAAGACATGAGAGTGGGTAATTAATGACAGAATTTTCATTTTTGAATGAACTAACCCTTTAAAATCATTGCACTGTTGTTATTAAAGGGTTAGTTTACACAAAAATGAAAATTATCCCATGATTTACTCACCCTCAAGCCATCGTAGGTGTATATGACTATCTTCTTTCAGACGAACACAATCAGAGATATTTTTTAAAAATATCCTTAGTCCTCCGAGTTTTATAATGGTTGTGAACGGGGGCCCCACATTTTTAACAACAGCAACAAAAAAAGCATCCATCCATAATCAAAATAATTCATACAGCTCCAGTGGGTTAATAAAGGCCTTTTGAAGCGAAGCGATGCATTTTTGTAAGAAAAATATCCATATTTAAAACTTTATAAATTCAAATAACTAGCTTCCAGCAATGACGCAATGAAGAACGCGGAGGCGAAGAGGAGAAAGCAAAACAAAACACCAGTCATGAATTAGAAGTCTAAAACGAGAAATTTTAAAGAGTCGGATGATTTTAATATAAGAAAAGAGAAGCTTGAGTTTTTTGCCTAGCCCTATTTGTTTGAGCCATGAGAGGCGTTTAAGCTTATGATACTCCTAC